>NW_028230447.1:19505997-19644935 GCF_043228905.1 Azolla caroliniana
TCGTTTTCTTCTTCTTCTTCTTCTATCTTCTGCGATTATCACACTTAGAGTTAGGACAGGTTTATGTCTTCTTTTCTCTATTCTTCTTCTTCTTCTTCTTCTTCTTCATCTTCTTCATCTTCTTCATTGTCATCTCTTCTATTCTTCTTTCTTCCTTCCTTTGGCTTTTTTTTCACAAAAAGCTTTTTTTTCTTTTGGTTTTTGTTGGGGTTTTGCTTACATTTTCTTTATAAATATGTATTATACCTGTTTTGTTATAAATACATTAAATACCGTTTTGGACAAATGTACATGATATTTGACTGAACAACATTGAAGTATAGTATGTACTTTACAAATGATGAGGTACTATATGTATTTAAATGTTAAATACGGGTACTTAAACAACCATGGGTGTGCCTGTAAAGGTTATATTTGTAAATAGTCTTGAAGTCATATAAGTATAAATATGACCTAGGGCAATCACCTAAAAGTATGAATATGTTGTTGTTAGTTGTATTATTGTCCTATTGAGGTATAGAGATACAAAGATAGCGAGTATTAGAGATCTAGGTACTAAAGTAAGCTTAAGATAAGGATAAACTAGTGATAGATAGAAACGAGAAAGAGAAAGAAGGGTGCCGATCCACCCGACCACCCCTAAGCGAAGGTATCGAGATGGACTCGAGCCTCCATCGGCGTCCCATACCACCACCGTGGCGTCGAGTTGTACCTAGTGCTGGCGCGCTCGCTACAAGAGTTGACCCACCACAAGAGCAAAGTCTCGATGTAGTCAAAAGTTGATTAAATGAGGGTAGCTAGGCCTCTTATTTATAGCGATACCCAAGGCCCCCAGGCAAGTTCACACTTGACCTAATGGGTTGTCTCAATCCCAAGGATTAAAAGTAATCCTCCCCTTCTTTACACTCTCGTTTAACCCTCACACTTATCCACATGTATAGAATACTACGGTAAATTCTCACCATAGGATATTAAATGGTCATGCCCGTAACATTCTCCCCCTCTTTAAAACATTGCACTCTTGCAATGGAAAGTTAGGGAAATTAGTTCTGAGAGTATTTTCGTGTTCCCATGTGGCATCTTTTATTGATTTATCCATCCATTTTATTTTAAATTCTCGGATTTCTTTAGTACGTAATTTTTTTGTTTTAACATCGAGAATTCTTTCTGGTACATGTGGTTTAGAAGATAATTCTTCAGAAGTAACCAGAGTTTCAATTGTAACTGTATTGTCGCCAGAACCTAGAAGTTCTTTTAGATGACTCACATGGAAGACTGGATGAATTCCAACACCATCGGGAAGAGCGAGACGATAGGCTGATGACCCAATGCGTTTGAGGATTGTAAAAGGTCCACAAAACCGTGGGGCTAACTTAGCGCACTTACCCGTAGACAATGTCTTAGAATTGTGAGGTACATGTAAAAATACCTTCTGTCCAGGGTTGAATACACGAGGTTACCTATGATGGTCGGCATAAAAACACACTCTATCTTGAGCTATTTTTAAATTATCTCGTGCAATATGCAACATATCTTGCATATCCCGAAGAAAGTTTTGCGTACTTCGCAACTCATCAAGATGTATATTAACATCAATCGGGGCTCGTGGCTGAAAACCATACATCAACATAAAAGGACTATATCCCGTCGATGTATGCTTGGAGCTATTATAAGCAAACTCCAAAATTGGGAGATAACGTTCCCATTTTGTTAGTTTTGCACCAACGTATGCTCGAAGCATGTCCTCAATAATTTGATTTACTCGTTCTGTCTGTCCATCGGATTGAGGATGATCCGTGGAGCTCATGCTCAACGTAGTTTCTAACTTCTTAAAGACTTGCGTCCAGAAGTCACTAGTAAACTTTGGATCTCGATCACTCACGATATCCATCGGTAACCCATAAAAACGAAATAATTCGTCAACGAATTGGTAAGCCAATTCAGGAGCTGTTACCGTGGTTTTAGTAGCAATAAATCTAGCCATTTTAGTTAGTAGATCAACGACAACCCAGATGGCATCATGACCTTTTTGGGTGTGAGGAAGGCTAACAATAAAATCCATGGATATACTTTCCCACTTATTATTGGGAATGTCCAAGGGATGTAAAAGTCTTGCGGCTTTGTTAACCTAACACTGGTGACATTTAGTCACATAGCTATGTATGTCAGGACGCATCTTAGGCCAATAAAATTGAGTGGAGATGAGAACGAGTGTACGATGTATTCCAGGGTGCCCTGTTGAGGGTGCATCATGGCATTAAAAGTGAATCCTCTTTTTGACCTTGGGTAAATCTGGAACACAAACCTTCCCATTATGGTAGAGCAAACCGTTAGCAATGTGGAAGTATTCCTTCGAGGATGTGGTGATGTCTGTTCCAGACTCAACTCTTGCCCAGTATTTTGCAAAATAACTGTCATCAGGATACTTTCCTCGAAGGTGATCATAAAGATCTGATGTATGGAAAATCAAAGTTCTGGATGAGATCAGTCCATCGTGCCTTACGCCCTTTCAGGTCTTGTTGGTCACAAAAATATTTCAAAGACTCGTGGTCCGTAGTTACCACAAAGTGATTTCCATAAAGATAATGGCGCCATGTTTTGAGCGCATGTATAACTGCAAATAATTCCTTTTCTTGAACGGTATACCGACATTGAGTAGAATCAAGTTTCTTACTCTCGAATGCTATTGGTTTACCATCTTGATACAAGACAACACCTAGAGCATAATTGCTTGCATCGGTTTCAACCTCAAAAGGTTTTGAAGGATCAAGTAAAAGAAGTGAAGGAGCCTTGCAAACCAGGTCCTTGAGTTCCTTAAAGGCAAGGTCTAGTGTAGGATTCCACACAATAGGTTTTGTAGACTTACACGTTTGAACTTTTAAAAGATCAGTAAATGGCGTCGTCAATTGGGAGTAATTACGAAGAGACTTTCGCAAAAACCCGACAAAACCAAGGAATGATCGAACTTCTCGAATATTCCGAAGAGTGGACCAAAGCTTGATTTTCTCAATGCGAGAAGGATCAATTTCCTGCTAGAGAGGTTCATTAAAGCTTGTGCTGCCTTGGTTCGAGAGGGAGGTTGCAGAAATTGGCCCTTAAAAACCGTGACAAAATCTGTCTAGGTATCGGGCAATTTCCCCATAGTACGGAGCCCACACCACTAGGCGACGACCTTACCTCCGAGTTCTCGGCCGACATATGCAATCTTCGTAATATCTAGCGTGGGATAGAGCTCAAAATGAGACTCCCATCGTCCCAGCCATGTGCAGATTGCTTCTTCGGTTCTTTCCTTTTTGTCTCCCGTAAATGGCTTAACGACAAATGATTGTTCACCTTGTCGCTCATCAGGTCTATTAGTCTCACATTGTAGACTAATGACACGTGCCTCAAGAGCACTCTGAGATTGCCGGAGTTCGGTCATCTGTTGAGCGGTGAAACTAAGGTATTGGGTTATTTGTGCCAAATACATCTCAGTGGACATTTGTCCAGGAGGATTCCCTTGAGTTCCTTCCGCTTGAGCGGATGACATTGGGTCGTTAATTTGAGCCATTAAAGATTATTTCTGGAAAAGAAATAGGATAAGGTCAGAGATATAGTCATAAAATCATGTCGTGATGTAAACATATCATGGGCGAGCATTAATCGATATCATTATCTCACGTCAATACCCCTCTAGACGTATGAGATGAGGTTCAAGATCAGGTTACTATGGTAACACAAAGGTGTTTTAAAAACCATGGGGGTGACAAATAAATGTCTTTCCCTGATCTCTATATCAATTTTTTCATGGTGGCTCCCCGAGGCTCAACCATGTATGTTCGCGTCATGAATAGTTTATACACGAAAAAAATGTTAACAATAAACTATGTTTCGGTGCCCACATATGTGGTTTCGGCTCTTTAAGTCCTATTATGAGGACCCCGAGGTGCACTTAGACCTTAAGTCTAAACATGTCTTATAGTCATATGTATCAAGGATGTTGTATGGTCTTGGTCATATTTGAACTCGAGACCTCGAGAACAAATACATTAAACACTTGAGCCAACCAAGTAAGTTGCTCTTCTCCAATGCTTAATGTTTGATGCGTATAAAAGATATGCGAGGCATTTGATCATATATGTTTTTTTTAAAAGAACATATATTTCAAAGGTCCTTATTTCGCCCTCATTTACCAAAACTATGTTGGTACGTTACCTAACCTCAAGTCTTGTAATTACGATGGCATACGCCAAATTGCAACCTAATGGTCAAGCCAAATGAGCCTTTGTTTCGTAGTAGGCCCACGTGGCCCATCACATGGTCACGTCATTACAAATGCCTCTCGTAAGAACGAGCTCATGGTGGCATCGTATCCATGTAACGAGGGAGGGATGTTGGATACGTGTGTCATTGGAGCGACCTCACTTGAAGTGGGTCAAGCCCTACATACTCAACATCATTATGGCTATAGGCGTTTCTTTACGTTGTCGCGTTGTTACGCGCGTACGTGTAGAAAGGGGCGGGACCACGGGGGTCTTGGACCGAGGAGCGAGAGAGAGAGAGAGATTCTCCGACACGTAGGAGCGAGAAAGAGAGAAACAGAACGCAACACTTAATTATAATGACAGAGATTACAAACTCCGACGGTTACAACCGACAAAGCGGCGACGGGCCTGACACGGGGACCCTACTCACGCACACCGACGACAGTCACCGACTCAAGGAAACAAAGGGGAAGGGGAGCGACTCTGCTGGAAGCGCACGGGCTGTCCACGAAGCAGAGGCAGCGACCTCCCGACACCCGCAGGGAGCGACGATTCGAGTCGTAGAGAGAGCTCTATCTTCCGTTCTGCAGCAACCTCCCTCCTTCCCCTCGTGCGCGATGCCCCCTCTTCTCTTGTCAAGTCCCCTTTCTATTCCCTGTCGTCCCATCCCCCTAACAGAGCTACGCACAATCCCCTGATAAATGCGTGCCGCCTCGTATTTCACCCACCGATCCGTTTATGAATCGGGTATAAAATATCAAGTTACGCGTTCATCCGTGCAAGAGCCGGTTCACGCGCCTTTCTCTCTGAATCCACCTATGGCTGATTTTCTTCACGACAACGTAACGAAATCAAGGTCATCAACGGGGTTGTCAACAATAAAAAATTGTTGAAAAAGGGATGGTGACAACGCCATTCTCACAAAAATGTGAGGACGGCCACCAACATCCTTTTCCCAACAAGGACAACTTTCGATATAATCACGTAATAACGAATATACACATATGTTTACTTATTACATATAAACGATCAAATACGTATATACGTGACCACATAGGCCTATATTAACATATCGTTATATTAAATAGCCACAAATGATGTGATCGAGATACGTAATCGAGGTATATACCTCTACGCACACGAAACATCCACAAATAAGAGATCATCGTAATACGCAATTGAGATATTGACCTCTTACGCATACGAGACCAAACGTATATCCTTTACAACAAATCAAAGTATTAAACTCATACGCAAACATAACATATGTTCGTGAACGTAATACGTAATTGAGGTATTAACCTCGTACACATATGACACTCATCACATATTATTTATATGTCAAACAAGGTATTGACCTCGTGCACATATGTAAACATTTTAGATAATCAATTAAAGACTACTACAACATCATTGACTTAATGAAAAAAATGACATATAAACTAAACACATGATTACATGGGAGAAGAGAGAATAGAAAAAAATAATTACAGAAAGAGTTACTGAAGTTCTTTGTTGATCGTTTGTTGTCTGGATCAAGGCCGACCGCACATCGATCGATCACGATCAATCAAAAGACAAAAGACAAACAAAGAAACATTAGTACATAGCTTTGAAACCAAATATTAGAGATCTAGGTACTAAAGTAAGCTTAAGATAAGGATAAACTAGTGATAGATAGAAAGGAGAAAGAGAAAGAAGGGTGCCGATCCACCCGACCACCCCCGAGCGAAGGGATCGAGACGGACTCGAGCCTCCATCGGCGTCCCATACCACCGCCGTGGCGTCGAGTCGTACCTGGTGTTGGCGCACTCGCTACAAGAGTTGACCCACCACAAGAGCAGAGTCTCGATGTAGTCAAAAGTTGATCAAATGAGGGTAGCTAGGCCTCTTATTTATAGCGATACCCAGGGCCCCCAGGCAAGTTCACACTTGACCTAATGGGTTGTCTCAATCCCAAGGATTAAAAGTAATCCTCCCCTTCTTTACACTCTCGTTTAACCCTCACACTTATCCACGTGTATAGAATACTACGGTAAATTCTCACCATGGGATATTAAATGGTCATGCCCGTAACAGCGAGCGAGAGAGAGGGAAGAGAAGCTGAATCAGTTTCTGTTGTAATCGCCAGATGGCGAAGATACAAAGCTCGAGGTTGTTGCCTCCGAGTCTCATATTGTACCCCCTCTTCTTGTAGTGATAGTTGGAGACTATGGGCTCCCGTGGTTTAACCCTATTAGGTTTTTGCACGAAAACATTTTGTGTCATCTCTTCGGTGTAAGTGTACGAACCTCATTAAGCATGAGCCTGTACAACAACTTTAATGAAGAAAGTAAGGCGCATGTTCTCTGGAAGAAAATCGGTACAATGTTGGAGTGCAAAAGTGCCGTAAATTGGGTTTCCGTATTCCGGAAGTCAGTGAGACTCCGATACCAAGATGGATCCAGCATGGCGGAGGACATGAATGCATTCCAGGGGCTCATAAATCAAACAACCTCGCTGGAAGTACCTCTAGCTGACAAAGTACTTGCGACGCTATTTGTCACTTTGGGCAACGTTGGGTCGGAAGGAAAGCAGTTGCCCCTACCAAGAGTAAAATCAAGCTTGCTGGAAGGACCGGGAGTCCGGAGCCGATCGGAAGGCCTTGGTTACAAAAGATGACCGTAACCGAGGAAGAGGCTGAAATCAGAGTCCCCAAAACCGGGACAAGTCGGGGACAAGGTCAAAGTCAAGGGGGAGGCCTACTTGCGTCTACTATGGGAAGCCGGGGCACTTCCAAAAGAATTGTCGGCACTTTCAGAAAGAGAAAGGGGACGACACCACCGGTTCGAAGAAGAGTTCAGACATAAATGGTACGGACCAGAGAGGTTCGAATCGGAAAGGAATGTCGGTGCTCGCGACAAGTGAAGAAGAATTGTTGCTCATCACCGAGGAGAATGAGTTAAACCTTGTTGGTGATGAGACAACGTGGGTTGTGTTGGAATCACCATCTTCTTATGCGGAACAAGATCGTCACTCTTCTTCTATAAGCTCCTATAAGATCGTCAGTGGATAAATGATCGTAACATCTATAGTAGCAAAGACAAACAATACAACTAGTACGCCAAAGACAGAGAGATAGTTGAGCACAATGTAAAGAATATATTACGAGTTTTACAATAGCCACTTTCTACAACTTAAAGCAACAATCCTTAACTAGGTTAAATCAGTCAGTTTATATATTGATTGACTTAGGGAAACTGACCTTCTCACTATTTTCATAAATAGCCTAAGACTAGTGTGTACAAGAGGAGATGGTGTGAATACGTCCATTAAAAGCCTATATTCAACACTCCCCCGTAATGGGTGTATACATCTGAAATCTGTAGACTGAAATGAATGTACAATACAAGTTGATACAAGGTTTACGAACAATCGAGAATTCGTTCGAGTCGGTGAACTCCGAGGATCAGAAGGCCGAATTGGCCGAGTTTGGAGAGACTGAAGCCAAAGTTCGAACTATCCAGGTTTATTGTCCGAGAAACGTTCTGAGTGTCTGATTTAATTGGACTGATTCTTCATTACGCCCATTCGATGCCGAAGGAATAGAAATCGATCCGCTGAGAGGCACTTGGTTAGTGTGTCCGCGACATTATCGGTTGTCGATATTTTCTCTGGACCGATTTTCCCTGTAATGACGCAATCCCGAACGAAATGATATCGAACGTCGAATTGCTTGGAGGCGTTGTGATGAACCGAATTTTTTGATAGAGCAACAACACCCTGACTATCACTGTACACAATTGGAGCCGAGCCGATTTTGGCTTCTCGAAACGTGCATGCTAGCCGACCGGGCCATAAGGCCTCTTTCGTTGCATCGAATGCGGTTACGTATTCGGCCTCGGTCATTGATGTGGCGGTGCACTCTTGAAGTTTCGATTTCCATGAGATGGCTCCATTACCGAATTTGAAACAATATCCGGTTGTCGATTTACGGCTGTCTATGCAGCCCTCAAAGTCAGAGTCGGTACATCCGACTACGCCTAAGATGTCGTTCGGGCTGAATAGGATACCAAGGTCTTTTGTGCCCACCAGGTATTTGAACACATGCTTGACTGCGTTCCAGTGCGATCGGCTGGGATTATGCATGAATCTGTTGACGGCTCCAACGACGTGAGCGTTATTAGGCCGTGTCGCAACCATCACGTACATTAGGGAGCCAACCACCAGTGCATACGGTACTGACTTCATAATTTCCCACTCTGGATCGGATGTCGGGTAGTCTCACTGAGATAGCCGAGTATGAGTAGGGAACGGGGTAGAGGCAAATTTCGTCGATTGCATATTGAAGCGTTCGAGGACACGTCCAATGTAGTCGGTTTGGGACAGAAACAATTGTCGTTGATTACAATTCCGACTTATCTGCATACGAAGAATGTGTCGTGCTAGACTGAGATCCTTCATGGCAAACTTCGACCGCAGTTGTCAAATGAGTTCGGCTAGTTCGCCAACATGGCGTCCTGAGATTAGCATGTCATCTATGTAGATGATGAGGAAGATTGGTGTTCCATCTTGAGTTGTTTTCGTGAAGAGACAATGGTCCTCATCACTCTTTGAGAAGCCGATCGATTGGATGAAGTCGTCGAACTTCTTGTACCACTGTCGTGGCACCTGTTTCAGGCCGTAAAGACTCTTCCTGAGTCGGCAAACTAGATGTTCTTGGCTGGGTGCCACAAAGCCTTTCGGCTGATCCATATCAATTTCCTCCTCAAGATCACCGTGGAGGAAAGCTGTTTTGACATCTAGCTGAATCAACTCCAAATTCTCGGTTGCCACTACGCCAAGAATAAAGCGAAGGGTGGTCATTTTCACCATTGGTGAAACAATTTCGTAGAAATCGACGCCATGTTCCTGTCGAAAACCCTTTGCTACTAATCTGGCTTTGAATTTTGGGTTGGCCGAATCAAACGTCTCCTTAATTCGATAGATCCACTAACACGGAAGAGCATGTCGATTTTTTGGTAATTCGACCATGTCCCAAGTCTTGTTTGCGTGAATGGTGTTCATTTTGGACTCCATTGCCAGGTGCTAGGTGGCCGAATCGGCGGACGCTGATGCTTCTTTGTATGACGTCAGTTCTCCGGTGTCTGTAAAGAAGATACCAAGAGAGTATCTCTCCAGAAGTTGCGATAGTCTCTTAGATCTTCGAGGTATGACTGGACTAGTCGCATCGGGTGTCGTGGTCGGATGGTGTAAAGCCGAATCGTTCGGTTGTGCCGAGTCGGGATTCTCCGTGTCGGTGTTTGAAGGTTCAGCTACCCGTGAAGCTGACTATGTGTTGTGCACTAGGCCTTCGTGAAGGGTCAGCACATCAGAAAAAATTACCCTTCATACTTCAATCGGATTTTTGACCGATTCATGCATGGCCGACTCATTGAACACGACGTCCGAACTTCAGATGATCTATTTGTGTTCGGGGTCCTAGAGTCGATATCCCATTTCACCATCTAGTCCATAACCGAGGAAAGTACATTTCTGGGACCGTGGTGCAAGTTTGCAACGATCATCTTTCGGGATGAGGGCATACGCCTCAGATCCGAAAATCCTCAACTTGTCGTAATTCGGCTTACTGCTGGTCCGTAATTCCTGAGGTATCTGAAGTGCTAGAGGCCTACTCGGTGACATATTGATTATGTGTACTACCATAAGTAGGGCCTCTACCAAGAAGCCATTCGACAGTCCGGAGTGTTGGAGCATGGAAACTATCTGTTCTTGAATTGTTCGATTCATTCACTCGGCTATTCCATTCTACTTCGAACTATAAGGTGCTGTAAACACACGTTGTATGCCGCATTTTTAGCAAAATTTGACGAATTCCTCTAATTTGAACTCTCCCCCGTTATCCAACTAAAAACATTTCAGTTTTCGGCCAGAATGATTCTCAACCATGGTGAGCCAATTGGAAAAGATCGAGAAGACACGATCTTTGGTTTTGATTGCATAAGCCCACACCTTCCGAGTCGAGTCATCAATGAAGTTGACGAAATACAGAGTTCCGTCGAGGGATTGATGTGGCATGGAACCACATACGTCTGAGTGGACCAGATCGAGCGGACTCGATTCTCTCGGGGCTGATGAAGGGTGTGTTACGGCTATATCTGGTTGCCATATTGGCAATGCTCGCAGAACTGGTGATCTGAGAAGGAGAGTTTCGGAATGTATCCGACTCTAGATAAGTGCGTGATGCCGGCTTTGCTGAGGTGTCCAAGTCGTCTGTGCCAGAGTGATGATAGGGGAATGTCACCAAGACCAAGTCACCCTCTCTATGAGATGTATAACGGGTACATCAAGTGTACTTTCAGTCCTCGCGCAAGTAGGAAGTTCCCCCTGTGGAGTGTCCACCTTCCTGATGAGAAGCCGGCATGGATGCCATCTTTGTCCAACTGTCCGACTGAGATCAGTGGTCGTGAGAGCTTAGGTACGTGTCAGACATTACGTAGTACTAATGTAAAGTCACCTGCAAGGTTGAGCTCTACCGTGCCGATTCCAATTATGTCGCAATGTTGAGAATTTCCTACCCGAACTGAGTCGAAATGTTGAGCCATGTATTACCGAAATTGGGATTGATGAGGAGTCACATGAAAAGACACTTTAGTTGTGAGTAGAACTTCTTATTCGATTGGGTTCTCAATTGATAGTATATTCGGGTTGTTTATCAATACTTCGGCTGAAGAGCCATTGTAGTTGATCTCCTCGTGTCGGCCATTCTTTTTGGCCTTGAGTGCACGGCAATCGGCTTTGATGTGTCCGGGTTTCTTGCAGTAGTTGTAGACTTGATTATCCTATGACTTGCTCCGACTTCGTTGATTGTTCAGCTGTCGTGAAGAATCTATTCCACGGTTGTTCAATTGGTCGGTCAAACCTTTTACGTAGTTAGCAAACGATTCTCTCCGAACCACTTCCGTCAAAATTGCACTCGTGACTAAGGAGTACTTGACGGCACCTGTCGATGCATTGCACACGGTTGTAACGAAAGTTTCCCACGAAGGAGGGAGACTACTCATGAGCAACATTGCTTTTAGTTCATCCTCTATAATTGTCCCTTGGGCCAAATTTTGGGAGCTTAAGCTTTCGTACTTGTTCAGGTGTGCCTAGACCGAGTCACACTCTTTCATCCAAAGGTTATAAAGGCACCGAATCAGGTATATCTTAGTGGCAACGACCTTCTTTTCATAAGTGTCCGAAAGTGTCTTCCATAGTTAGAAGGCAGTCAAGCACGATTGCACCGTGTAGTACACAGACTCCAATAGGTGCATTCAAATGGTGGCAAAGATGATTCTCTCAAGCTTTTCCCATTCAAGCGACTTGTATCCTTCTGGAGGGTCTTCATTTTCAATGGGGTCAATTTGTCCGTTGACTATTAAATAGTCATGTATCTGCTCCTTCCAGAAGTTGAAGTTCGATCCATCGAACTTCCTTAGACTCATCTCTGACAAGCCGAATGTTGAAGCCATTTGTGTTGGTATAATAGACTTTGTCTGGAGTTAGCTACGAATTGTGATGGAGTGCAGCAGCTTGGCTCACTCGATGCTTTCTAGCCAAAGTTGGGCACAAGTCGTATTGATTACGAATATCGATGAATCCTGTTCGGAGTGACTACTGTCGACTGACTTAGTCGAGTTGAACCCGAATTTGATTGTCCGATTTCAAGTGTTGATTTTCCGAGATTTCCCAACACGAGTTATGTGCGATTTTCTAAGCCGATCCTATTTCGGGTAATTGCAACGATGAGAGGGATGAAGCCTATTGGTCCTCCCGAATGTCATTCAACCGAATGAAACACAGATTGGGTTTGCTCCTGGAGTCGTGTTTGCTTCGAGTGGTTACGACAAGTGAGGAGATAGCGTCAGATGACCTCCTCGATTTCTGCCTAACCGAGTGAGGCACAGATGTGGCCTAATAAAGAGAAGGGCCTCACTACGAGCGACGACAACCACGGGGTCAAAGTACAGTCGACTGACTTACTTCAAGGGTGATTTCGAACAGTGAAATGCAGACCTTCAATTGTCTCTCTTTGTCAAATGTAATTTCAGGAGGAGTTGCCAATCGAGATCTTCAAGGTGTACAAGAGAAGAGTTGCCAATGGAGGTTAGATAGATGGCGGCAGCAGAATCAAACAATACCAAGCTCTAATACCAGATGTTGGAATCGTCATCTTCTTATGCGGAACAAGATCGACACTCTTCTTCTATAAGCTCCTATAATATCGTCAATGGATAAATGATCGTAGCATCTATAGCAGCAAAGAAAAACAATACAACTAGTATGCCAAAGAGAGAGAGACAGTGAGCACAATGTAAAGAATATATTATGACTTTTACAACAACCACTTTTTACAACTTAAAGCAACAACCCTTCACTAGGTTAAGTTAGTCAGTTTATATACTGACTAACTTAGGGCAACTGCCCTTCTCACTATTTTCATAAATAGCCTAAGCCTAGTGTGTACAAGAGGAGATGGTGTGAATATGTCCATTAGAAGCCCGTATTCAACAGGTTGCCGATTCCAGAGCATCGTTCCACCTGACACCAGACTGGAAATGCTTCTCATCCTACACAACTGGAGATCACGACTATGTCTGGATGGGGAATGAAGGCACATGCCGAATTGTCGGCATAGGAGTTGTGTTGTTGATGACATCAACCAGATGCAAGTTGCTGCTGAAGGATGTCTGACATGTTCCAGAGGTTCAATTGAACCTAATATCAGCCGTTCAGATGGATGATGAAGGCTACACGGGTAGCATCCAGAACGGAGTCATGAAGTTCAGCAGAGGGAGCTTCATTGTGGCTCGAGCTCGGAAGATCAACACATTGTACCTGATGCATGTCTGGTTATGCCGGGAAGAAGTGAATGTAACGTATGACACTGCCAATGAGTTGTGGCACAAGAGATTGTGCCATATGAGCTAGAAGGGGATGAGAAGACTAGCCAAAGATAACCTCCTTTTGGAGGTGAAAGACATGCATCTTGAGAAGTACACCAATTGCTTGGCTGGCAAGCAAAATAGAACCTTCTTCCGATGTGTGTCAAGTGGACACAAAGTCACATGCCGGATCGTAGTACTTCGTGACATTCATAGACGACCATAGCCGGAAGTTGTGGGTCTCACCATTGAAAATGAACGACCAAGTACTCTCCGTCTTCAAGGATTTCCACGCGAGAGTGGAAAGGGAAACATGCCGGAAGCTAAAGGCGGTCCGAGCAGATAACGACGGCGAATACCGGGGCCAGTTCGAGGAGTACTACCGGTCGAAGGGAATCCAGCTTGAATTCACTGTGCCGAAGACGCCGGAACTGAACATGTTGGCCGAAAGGATGAACTAGACCATAATTGAGAGAGCCCGAACCATGCTTGCACATGCTAAGTTACCCAAGACGTTTTGGGCTTAGGCACTGATGACGGTGACCTATGTGATAACAGATCACCCTCAGCACCCTTGGACGGAGACACACCGCAGAGAGCATGGACCGGTAAAGATGTATCTTACCGGCATCTGAAGTGTTGGGATTTCGGTCCCTTTCGGATGGGATGGTCGGATATCGGAGATGAATGCCGACAAGCCCGGTTTCGGTTTCGGATCCGGATGACGAAGACCCCGGCTTCGGTGCCGGATGACGAATGTACCCGGAGAGCGATCCGGATGCAGGGACATATCCGTGAATATGTTCGCTACGAGCCCCCTGAGGCTATAGTTGTAAATAGCCCAAAGTCATATAAGTATAAATATGACTTAGGGCAAACAGTTTTTGTGTTGCTTCTCATTTTTTTTGTTTTTCCACTTTAGAGGAGTGAAGAGAGAGCAGCCGTGAGAGAGAGAAAGAGAGAGAGCGCGAGAGAGAAAGAGGTAGACGCCTCTGTGTATTTCCGCCGCCTGTGGCGAGGACAGCGAGCTCAAGGTCGTCGCCTTGGAGCTCGTCATTGTATACTTCTCTGTATAGTGTTGTTTGGAGTCTTGTACTCCCGTGGTTTTTCCCCGTTTAGGGTTTTCCACGTTAATCCTTGTGTACTCGCGTTTCTTCGTTTTGTTTCTACGTGTGTTTCCTATTTTCTGCTCCATTGATCCGCGATTAATCGGTTGTGGCCGAGATAAGAAGGTGGATAGAAGGGCCTATTCCTTACAAACTGGTATCAGAGCGACTGTTGCAGAAAATGGAAGGCGGCGGCAGCGGGCAGCCGATGATGATGGTGCTGAATGCACAGAATTACGCCGACTGGAAGATCAAGATGGAGGATCTTCTGATTGTTCGGGACCTGTACGAACCGATTGACAGGTCGGAAATACCGAAGGGGGTACTTGAGTCAGAGTGGAAGCTCCTGAACCGGAAAGCCGTAGCGACGATCCGACAATATGTCGACGTAAGCGTCCTGCAACATGTGGCGAACGACACCAACGCATACGAGATGTGGAAGAAGTTGTCTGGCCTCTATGAGAGGAAGAATGCGTTGAACCGGACCTCCCTGATGAGGAAGATTGTGAATCTCAAGTATCGGGACGGCGAGAGTATGGTGGAACACGTAAGCACGTTCATGGGATTCGTGAACCAGCTTGCGGCGATCAAGTTCCCGTTGGAGGATGCAATGCAAGCCATCATCCTGATGTGTACATTGCCGGAAAGCTGGGAGAACTTGGTGGTGACTCTCAGCACCTCGTGCACCGAAGATAACTTGTCCTTACAAACTGTAAAGACAAGTATTCTGAATGAAGAAGCGCGTCGGAGAGATAAGGAACCGGCCTCCGACCCGAAGATGCTGTTTACCGAATCGGATCGGGGAAGACAATGGAACCGGAGTCCGCAAAGACGGGAGAAGTCGGGGACCCGGTCGCAGTCAAGAGGAAGGCCCACATGCTTCCACTGTGGGAAGCCGGGGCACTTCCGAAAGAATTGTCGGCATTACCGAAAAGACAACGGAGCCGACGACACCGACTCGAAGAAGTCACCGGAGAGAAACGGTGCATACCGGGGAGCCACGGACCGGAGAGGTTCGGATCGGCGAGGGCAAGACCGGAAAGGAACAACGGCACTCGCGGCAAGTGAGGAAGAAATCATGCTCATCACCGAAGAAGGTGAGCTAAACGTTGCCGGCGATGAGACGACCTGGGTGGTCGATTCCGGAGCATCGTTCCACCTGACCCCGGAGAGAAGATACTTCTCATCCTACACAGCCGGCGAGCATGGCTGTGTTCAGATGGGAAATGAAGGTACGTGCCGGATTGCCGGCATAGGAGACGTGTGGTTGACAACCCCGACCGGATGCAAAATGCTGCTGAAAGATGTCCGACACGTTCCGGAGGTCCGATTGAACCTGATTTCGGCCGGGAGGCTAGATGATGAAGGCTACACGGGTAGCATCCGGAACGGTGTCATGAAGTTCAGCAAGGGGAGCTTGATAGTGGTTCGGGCCCGGAAGGTCAACACACTGTACCTGATGAATGCCCGGTTATGTCCGGAAGAGCTGAACGTGGCAGCCGTCGCTGCCGGTGAGCTGTGGCACAAGCGACTGTGCCACATGAGTGAGAAGGGGATGAAGAGGCTTGCAGAAGACAACCTTATTCCAGTGAAGCATGTGCACCTGGAGAAGTGCACCGACTGCCTGGCCGGTAAGCAAAACCGAACCTCCTTCCACTCAAGGCCACCGACGAGACGTAGCGCACCATTGGAGTTGGTGCACACTGATGTGTGTCAGGTAGAAACGAAGTCACATGGCGGAGCCCAGTACTTCGTGACATTCATTGATGATCACAGCCGGAAGCTGTGGACGGCACCGTTGAAGACAAAGGACCAAGTGTTGTCCGTTTTCAAAGAACTCCACGCGAGAGTGGAAAGAGAATCCGGCAAGAAGCTGAAAGCGATACGAGCGGATAACGGAGGGGAATACCGGGGGCAGTTCCAGGAGTACTGTCGCTCGAAGGGAATCCGGCTCGAGTTTACTGTGCCGAAGACGCCGGAACTGAACGGGCTGGCCGAGAGGATGAACCGGACCATAATGGAGCGGGTCCGGAGTATGCTGGCGCATGCGAAATTACCCAAGGGGTTTTGGGCTGAGGCAATGTCGACGGCGACATATGTGATAAACAGATCACCCTCAGTTCCTTTGGACGGAGACACGCCGCAGAGAGTGTGGACCGGTAAGGAAGTGTCCTACCGGCATCTGAAGGTGTTCGGGTGTCTCGCATACGTGCATGTGGCAAAGGACCGGAGAGGAAAGCTAGATCCTAAGACCCGGCCATGCATATTCCTCGGTTACGGCGACGACGAGTTCGGCTACCGAGTATGGGACCCGGTCGACAAGAAGATATTCAGGAGTCGAGACATCATCTTCATGGAGGACAAGACACTCGCCGACTGGGAGTCGGAGAAGAAGATGAAGAGCTCCAAGTCGATCGGTGAGGATCAACTCTACGAGGAGCAGTCCCGACCGGCAAGGGACCGGTTAACACTCGAGGATCCGGCCGAAGACGGTGAAGAAACAGAACCGGCCGAAGAAGATGAAAATGATACCGGAACCGGCCCCGATCCCGAAATGGATTCGGATGAAGAAGAAGAATCGGAAGAACCGGTTACCGAAGCTCCCGAACGGAGATATCCTCTAAGAGAGAGGAGAGCCCCCCGGAGATTTCCGGAACCAGAGCACGTGCTGCTAACCGACGAAGGGGAGCCGGAGAGCTTTGAAGAAGCAAAGCATGACACCCAGAGCCGCAGGTGGTTGAGTGCCATGCAGGACGAGATGGATTCCCTGCATGAGAACCACACATATGAACTTGTGGAGTTGCCGAAAGGAAAGCGGGCACTTCGAAACAAGTGGGTGTTCAAGCTGAAACCGGGAGAGGCCGGAAACCCCACGAGATACAAAGCCAGGATCGTGGTGAAGGGGTTCCAGCAAAAGAAGGGCGTCGACTTCGACGAGATATTTGCCCCGGTAGTGAAGATGACCTCCATCCGGACGGTGCTGAGCATAGCGGCAAGCATGGACCTCGAGGTAGAACAGATGGACGTGAAGACAGCATTCCTTCACGGTGACCTCGAAGAAGAAATCTACATGCAGCAACCGGAAGGATTCGAGAAGAAAGGGAAGGAGCACCTGGTATGCCGGTTGAAGAAGAGCCTTTACGGACTGAAGCAGGCTCCCCGGCAATGGTACCGGAAGTTCGACTCCTTCATGACCGACGAAGGGTACCTCAAAACGCAGTCCGACCACTGCGTGTTTGTGAAGAAGTTTGAAGGAGGAGACTTCCTAATACTCCTCCTGTACGTGGACGACATGTTGATCGTCGGACGGGACCATGTCAAGATACGGATGCTGAAGAAGGCTCTTCACCGAACCTTCTCAATGAAGGACCTGGGTCCGGCGAGGCAAATACTAGGGATGCACATCATCCGGGACCGGAAGAAGAAGCAGTTGTGGCTGTCACAGGAGAAGTACGTGACAAAGGTGCTTCAACGGTTCAACATGTCGGAAGCAAGACCGGTCGGATCGACCCTCCCGGCAAACTGCAAGCTGACCAGCAAGCAAAGTCCCAAGACAAAGGCTGAAAAGGAGGATATGATGGAAGTGCCGTATGCCTCAGCCGTCGGGAGCTTGATGTACGCCATGGTGTGTACGAGACCGGACATAGGATATGCAGTCGGAGTGGTGAGCCGGTACATGAGCAATCCCGGCAAAGAGCATTGGAACGCGGCCAAGTGGATACTCTGATACCTGAAGGGCACGGCAAACGTGTGCCTCCGATTCGGCTCCGGTAAGCCCGAACTCGACGGCTTCACCGATTCGGATATGTCGGCTGATGCAGATACCAGCCGGTCCACATCAGGGTATGTGATGACGTATGCAGGGGGAGCTGTTTCGTGGCAGTCGAGGCTGCAGAAGACGGTTGCGTTGTCAACCACGGAGGCGGAGTACATGGCAGCTGTTGAAGCCGGCAAGGAAATAATATGGATGAAGGACTTCATTAGAGAGCTCGGTATCCGGCAAGAGGAGTACCGACTCTACTGCGACAGTCAGAGTGCCATCCACCTTGCGAAGAACGCAGCCTATCACTCCCGGACGAAGCACATCCAGCGAAGATATCACTGGATCCGGGAAAGGATAGAAGACAAGGAGTTCGTGCTGACGAAGATCCACACCGACGAGAACGGGTCGGATATGCTGACCAAGGTGCTCACACCCGACAAGCTGGAAGCATGCCGGAAGAGGATCGGATTGGAAAGACATCCCATGCCGAAGTGAAGGGGGAGTTTGTTGGGATTTCGGTCCCTTTCGGATGGGATGGTCGGATATCGGAGATGAATGCCGACAAGCCCGGTTTCGGTTTCGGATCCGGATGACGAAGACCCCGGCTTCGGTGCCGGATGACGAATGTACCCGGAGAGCGATCCGGATGCAGGGACATATCCGTGAATATGTTCGCTACGAGCCCCCTGAGGCTATAGTTGTAAATAGCCCAAAGTCATATAAGTATAAATATGACTTAGGGCAAACAGTTTTTGTGTTGCTTCTCATTTTTTTTGTTTTTCCACTTTAGAGGAGTGAAGAGAGAGCAGCCGTGAGAGAGAGAAAGAGAGAGAGCGCGAGAGAGAAAGAGGTAGACGCCTCTGTGTATTTCCGCCGCCTGTGGCGAGGACAGCGAGCTCAAGGTCGTCGCCTTGGAGCTCGTCATTGTATACTTCTCTGTATAGTGTTGTTTGGAGTCTTGTACTCCCGTGGTTTTTCCCCGTTTAGGGTTTTCCACGTTAATCCTTGTGTACTCGCGTTTCTTCGTTTTGTTTCTACGTGTGTTTCCTATTTTCTGCTCCATTGATCCGCGATTAATCGGTTGTGGCCGAGATAAGAAGGTGGATAGAAGGGCCTATTCCTTACATGAAGGTGTTCGGGTGTCTCGCCTATGTGCATGTAGCAAAGTACAAGAGAGTGAAACTAGAAGTGAAGTCCCACCCATGCATATTCGTTGGATATGGCGACGATGAGTTCGGCTACCGGGTGTGGGACTTGGTCGAGACAAGAAGGTCTTCCGGAGTTGAGACATAGTCTTCATGGAAGACAGGACAATGACTGGGAGTCGGAGAAGAATATAGTGAACTCCAAGTCGAGAGAAAGAGATGCAAGGATCCATCCGGCTAGAAGTCAGACACTCGAAGAACCGGGTGGATTCGGACAAGAGACCGAACCGATCGAAGAAGAAGAATCGGACATCGGAACCGGTCAAGACCCCGAATCAGATTCAGATGGGGAACAATTGGAGGAACCGGTGTTTGAAAATCAAGGACATAGATATCCCCCCCTGGGAGATTTCCGGATACAAAGCATGTGTTGCTGACTGACGAGGAGGAGCCGGAAAGATTCAAAGAAACAAAGAATGACACCCACGGCCGCAAGTGGTTAAGTGCCATGCAGGACGAGATGGATTCCCTGCATGAGAACCACACGTATGAACAGACGGAGTTGCCAAAAGGAAATAGAGCGCTCCGGAACAAGTGGGTGTACAAGCTGAAATTGGGAGACATCGGAAATCCACCAAGGTACAAAGCCCGGATCATGGTGAAGGGGTTTCAACAGAAGAAAGGAGTGGATTTCGATGAGATCTTTGCCCCGGTGGTCAAGATGACGTCCATCCGAACTGTGCTGAGCATAGTGGCAAGCATGGACCTCGAGGTAGAGCAACTAGACGTCAAGACGGCATTCCTACATGGCAGCCTCGAAGAAGAGATCTACATGCAATAGCCGGAAGGATTCATCAAGAAAGGGAAGGAGCACTTGGTATGCCAGTTGAAGAAGAGCTTATACGGACTGAAGCAAGCTCCCTGACAATGGTACCGGAAGTTCAACTCCTTCATGACCTATCACAGATATCACAAGACGTAGGCCGACCACTGCGTATTCATGAAGAAGTTTGATAGAGGAGACTTCCTGATACTCCTGTTATATGTGAATGACATGCTTATCGTTAGTCTGGACCAAACCAAAATCGGGAATCTGAAGAAGGCCTTGAACCCGACCTTCTCAATGAAAGATTTGGGTCCGGGCGACAAATATTGGGGATGCACATAGTCCGGGACTGGATGAAGAAGCTATTGTGGTTGTCACAGGAGAAGTACATGACAAAGGTGCTTCAACGGTTCAACACGTCGGATGCCAAGCCGGTCAGGTCGACACTCTCGGTAAATTGCAAGCTATCTGGAAAGCAAAGTCGAAAGACAAAGGCGGAGAAGTTAGAAATGATGAAGATACCATACACCTGATGTACGCAATGGTTTAAGAGAAATCCGAGAAGAGAACACTGGATTGCGGTAAAGTGGATACTCCGATACCTGAAAGGCACCTCGAGCATGTGCCTCCGATTCGGCTCAGGTAAACCTTTACTAGAAGGCTTTACAGATTGGGATATGTCGGCTGATGCGGATACTAGTTGGTCAACTTGCAGATATGTTATGACATATGTAGGGGGTGTCATATTGTTGTAGTCGAGGCTGTAGAAGTCCGTTGCACTATCAACAACGGAAGCAGAGTACATGGTGGCCATGGAAGCTGGTAAAGAGGTAATCTAGATGAAGGACTTGATCGGAGAGTTAGGGATCCGACAGAAATAATTCAGGCTCTATTGTGACAGTCAAAGTGTGTAAAAGAACAGCATGCGGAAGCAATAGAAAACCGAACATAGAAACGCAGGTTTATTGGAGAGCTTAGAATATACATAGTACGCGGGAGAGAGAGAGAGAGAGAGAGAACACACAGAAACTCTATTAAAAAATAATACTCAATCTGTACATTGTATGTGTTCAGGGAACACTTTTATACAAGTCCATACGGACTAACAGAAGTATGGTGTACTTCAATGCTCACATGAGCGTCTAACACTAACTACAAGACATTAACTACCTAGTAGTGTAGGCTGCTACTAGGCTTCCGGTTACTGATGGATCCGGCTAATCGGCTCCCCAGCTCACCGGCGTACTTGCTCACCGGCTCACCAGTCTGGTTCATCCTTCCGGATGCCGATCCGGCTCAGGCTTATTCAGCCGATCCAGATCCGATTGAGCTTGCCGCTCAACACTCCCCCTCAAGCTCAACTTGAGGTTGGATTGTAGTGTCAGTCTCCATGGCAGCCGGTCCTTCCATCCGCCTCCATCTAGTGTCACTCCGCCTCGGTTCCGTTTTCCGCGACCCTTCTGTTTCTGTGCACCTCGACCTCCTCGGTCGGCTTGTCTGTTCAATAGGCCCAATTCAGCTCCCTCATTGTTGTGACTTCGGTGCTAGTTGATTTGCCGATTCCTTCATGTTGGCGTCGACTTTCGCTGCCTTCTCGTCATCTTGGCCTTGAATTGATCCAGTTCTTCTGAATCCTTCTGTTGAACCGAATCGGTTGTCTCTGATTCGTTCCAGCTCTTGTCCGAATCGGTCGCTCCCGATTCATTTTCCGGTTCCAGGCCCTTCACCACATCAGACCATGTCCGGGTCTTGGCCTTCTTCTTCCGGTCGGCTCTGTCCTTCTTGACTCTACCGTCGCTGCCACTTGTTCCGACTTGTTCGGATGTGTCAACTTCCTTTGTCGACTCGGCTCCTTTCTTCTTCTTGTCTGTCCCCTTTTTGGTTCTTCCCTTATCGACGCAACCGACAATTTCTTTGCATTTGCCCGTTCCGGTGTCTTTGCCAGTTCTCCCCCTCAAGTGTGGCACGTCGAGATGTTGAACACCAAGCATTTCGGTGAAGTGTTGCAACTTGTCCGATCCAAGCGGTTTGGTGAAGATGTCGGCAACTTTCCGATCTGTATGAACATACCGAAGTTCGACTTCACCGCTCAGGACACGCTCACGCACGAAGTGGTAGTGCACTTCTATGTGCTTTGTGCGAGCATGGAATACGAGGTTCTTGGCGAGCTGCATGCTTCTTATGTTGTCGCAGTAGAGCAGGATCGGGGTCGGCACCTCGATCCGTAGGTCTTGCAGCAGTCGCCGAAGCCAAATGGCTTCACAGGTGGCAACGGTAGCGCCCCGGTATTTAGCCTCAGTGCTCAAAAGGGCCACTTGTTACCCGTAAGAATATACGGGGAGGCATAAGGGTATGTGTAATGATATGGTTGATGTGTATGTATAATGTGAATGAGTGTGTGAGGATGAGTATGTGTATAAACACACGCACATTTGTGTGCATGTGTACAAAGGTGAGAAAGTGGGTAAGTAATGTAACTCGCTACTTGTCTCATTCTTTATTTGTAACTGTTACCTCTTGTACTATATAAAACCCACCCACGGGGCATTATGGAATACAACTTTTTCCCTCTCATTTGGTGTCATTTCTTATTTTCACTCTCTCCTCTCTCTCTATCGTAACCCCATCGGGAGGGGGATGAAGCCATTCTAGGTTTCACCCCCCACCCTAACAACACTTTTGGCACGCCCGAACGGCCGACCTCCCTTGAGAAGAGGTCACTCTTTCCCTCCCTCACTCTCCCTCTCCATCACTGATCTTTATCTCTCCCTCTCTGTACGTGTCTGTTAATGTTTGTCTAGAGAGTATTGTGTTGTGCATGGACTCTTTGTGTGGTAGCCAGCCTATGATGGAGAAATCAACATTATTCCCTTGACATGAAGTCTCTCTTTATGCCCCTTTGTGTGACGTGATTGTATGTCTCGATTTTAGTGTGGTTTTGAGAATATGTTGTGGATGCTTTTCTCGTTTCTATGGAGAGAAAGAGAGAAAAGATGAGTTCCTTTGATCTTGTGGATGCTTTTCTCGTTTCTCCGGAGAGAAAGAGAAAAAATGAGTTTCTCTGATCGTAAATATATCTATCTATACCCCTCCATGATGATGATATGATCTGAGAAATGGGTGTCACTTGAGGGCTCTCCTCATCGCAGACAAAAGGAGAAGGAACCAGGTAGCGGTGGAAGGTCTTAAGCTCTCAGATGGACGACAATGGTGAGTGGGAGAGAACATCTCTGCCCATGTCTTCTTCTCCTTCACACGAGGAAAAGCCAACTTCAAGGTGTATGTATGGTAAACGAGAAATAGAAAGAGAGGGAGAAAGGGAGAGAGAGAAAGAGAGGGAGAAAGAATGTTTTATGATAATGTGTGTTTGTCTCTCTCTCTACAACCAACCAACCGACCACAGAGAGAGAATGTGGTGGTTATAGGTGCACCCTATTTTTGGGGTGCACCTTTTCATATCATAAGGTTACGTTTTGTATTTACTTTCTTATTTACTTATTTACACTAATTAGTTTATTACAACACCCCCCCATAAACTAATTAGTTGTGAACCGTTGTAATCCTAAATTTTCACAACAAGTTTCAAATTTGTCCGGAGGGAGAGCCTTTGTTAGAAAATCAGCCCACATATGATTTGTTGATGTAAACTCTAATGTAAGCTTGTTTTCTTCGGCTAACTCTCGTATAAAGTGATATTTTAAATCCACATGTTTTGTTTTCTCTGAGTGCTTTGGATTCTTCGTTAAGTAGATGCATGATATATTGTCGCAGAAGATTTTCAATTGGAGTGGTCCACATAGTTGGAGTTCTTTTATCACTGTTTGCAACCATAATCCTTCTTTAGCAGCCAATGCCACTGCTACGAACTCAGCTTCAGCAGATGAGAGTGTCACAGATTCTTGTTTTTTC
This sequence comes from Azolla caroliniana, assembly GCF_043228905.1. Taxonomy (NCBI): domain Eukaryota; kingdom Viridiplantae; phylum Streptophyta; class Polypodiopsida; order Salviniales; family Salviniaceae; genus Azolla; species Azolla caroliniana. Next base: position 19,529,897 of record NW_028230447.1, read on the forward strand.
GATTGCCACGTCACTGCTGCTCCTGCCATTATAAAAGAAAAACCAGCAGTAGATCTACGAGAATCAATGTCCCCCCCCCAATCCGAATCAGACCAACCAACAAGTGATTTGATTGGTCTTTCGGATTGGGATCGTTTATATGTTAATCCATAGTTAGATGTGTGTTTTAAATATCGCATAACTCATTGAAGTGATTTCCAATGCATAAGACCAGGGTTATGCATAAAGCGTGAAAGATAGTTAATTGCAAAACAAAGGTCAGGACGAGTCCCTGTGACTAAATATCGAAGTTTTCCTATTAATTGTTTAAAAGGAAATTGTTGCATAAAATTAATATCTCTTTTTGTGGTTGGACTATCAGATATGCTTAAGTTACATGTTAATGATAAGGGAGTAGTGCAAGGTTTAATGTTTAGCATTCCGAAGGATTTCAAAATTTCATTAATGAATTTATTTTGATGAATGATCAAGGTGCCCATACTACGATTACGCGTAACTTGCATGCCTAGGAAATAAGATAGGGGACCTAAATCTGTTATTGAAAATGCTTTGGAAAGCTCTAGCTTTGCTTGAGTAATTTCAGATGGTGTTCCGACTATAGGAATGTCATCAACATATAATGCTACCACTAACAACCGATTAGATGAATGATTATGTCTAATGTATATATTTGGTTCTGATAACAATCTAGAATAGCCATGTGAGAGCATAAAATTGTTAAATTTTTGAAACCATAACCTAGGAGATTGTTTGAGTCCATAAAGTGATCGATGTAATCGACACACATAGTTTGGTTGAGATTGTGACTCAAACCCAGGAGGTTGGGACATGTAGATTTCCTCAGGTAAATCACCATGTAGAAATGCCGTTTGTACATCCAAATGATGTACTTTGAGATCAAGAATGGTGGCTAGAGCCATTAGGAGCCGAAAAGATGCCATACGGAGGACGGGTGAAAAAGTCTCAGAATAGTCAAGTCCTTCAACTTGAGAAAAACCACGAGCTACAAGTCGAGCTTTGTAACGTGCAACAGTACCATCAGGGTTTAGTTTTTTCTTCAACACCCATTTGCATGAAATAGGTGAGCGTCCCATTGGGAGTGGTACTAGAGTCCATGTTTTATTGGCCTCAAGAGATTCAAGTTCTTTTGCCATGGCGGCTTGCCATTCTACACGATCTGGACTTTGCAATGCCTCATTGATAGTTAAGGGATCATCAGAGACGTCTGATGTGGTTGTCGGGGAACCAAGAGCCGAAAAAGCAAACTCAGGTTCAAATCGATGGTCCGCAACAAGGGCATCAATTTTTTGTGTGTGATCATAAAGATCTTGAATAGTACGAACTTTCTTTGGAGTCGATGTAGGGCTAAGTGAACTAGGTGATTTCGCATTGTCACAACAATTTTTATCTTCTACATGTTGACTATTAGTGGGATATGAGGTATTTCTACATCCTATTTTAATTACTTTTGCATCATTGTGACCATTGGTTTTCCCCTTATCATTAAGGCGTGAGGATCTTCGTAGTGGGATCAAGAGATTTTGAATAGGATGGGAACCTGAATAATCAATGTGAGTTAATTGTGTTCTATCTAAAGGCTTTTCCTTATGAGTGCTAAATTGTTTATTAAGCCTTTGTTTAGTTTGCGTAGAGTTAGTATTTAAAATTGGAGTATGTACATCAGTTTGTTGTGATTGTTTGGTTATTAGGGGCATTAAGTTGGAGTCATTGGTTGAAACTGGGACTTCTGGGCGAACCTCTAGAGATGAATGCATTAGTGGAGGAGGGTTAATTGGCATATGGTCAAGTGTGACTTGTTGAATTTCCGAGGACATTTGTGGAGCCCGCCAAGAATTAGTAGGTGATGATATTATTTCTTTATTAGATTCAATGTTAGACATGGTAGTCTCATCTTGTATCTTTTCATGGCCATGATGTGGGTGAGGATTAGATATTAGCTTATCTTCATCAAATATCACTCGTCGACTAAATATAAATCTTTTGGATTTTGGGTCATATAATCGATAACCCTTATAGCCATGAGGTTCGCCATACCCAACAAATATTGTGCGAACTGCGTGATTATCTAATTTTGATCGAGTTTCTAAGGGTACGAGTGCATATGATGGACATCCAAAGATTCTTAGATTTTCATAATTTGGATTTTTTCCAAACCACAAGGAAAATGGAGTTGTCCTAATTGATCAACTATATGTTCTATTGAATATATAACAAGCGGTTGAAACGGCCTCTTCCCAATATGTTCGGGGAAGGTTTGCAATGGCAAGCATGCTACGAGTGGCGTCCATATACAACCGGTTTCGCCGTTCAGCCCTTGAATTGTGTTGGGGTGTATATGGGATGGTAAACCGTTGTTGAATCCCATGGTTTTGGCAATAAGTTTGGAAGTTTTGGGACTTGAATTCTCCACCACTGTCTGATTGTAGTACTTTAAGGGGTAAATCTTGTTGATTTGTTACAAGTTTGTGGTAGGCTTTAAATTTCTCAAGGACTTGATCACTACATTTTGTCTTGAGAAACGTGACCATCGTGAACCGAGTAAAGTCATCGATAAATGTTAGGAAATATACATTTCCAGATAGGGATGGGGTAGACAAAGGACCACATATATCCGTATGTACTAGTTGGAGGGGTTTGGTGGTCGTTGTAGGATGGGATGGAAATGGCGAGTTAGAAAGTTTTCCAAATATACACCCTTCGCAAAGGGATAATTTCGATTTACGAGGAAGAGTAAAGCCAATTGCTATATGTTGTCGGGCCATGTGAACCATTGTTTGATGGTTTAAGTGACCTAATCGATAGTGCCATAATAAGGTCATATAGTTTGATGTGTTTGAATCATCTATGTGGTGTGCTTCTTCAGCAGGTACCACAGAGCGGCCTAGAAGGTAAAGACATCCTTGTCTTGGACAATTGACGACATAGCCTCGTCCAGAGGGTGTCTTATGACGAATGATACAATATTTGTGATAAAACTCGACGGATGTATTATCATTCGTGAGTTTATTGACAGATATCAAGTTTTTGGCTATGTTAGGTATATAGTAAACTTCATTGATTTCAATGAAGTTCCCATCAGAAAGTTCAAGATGAGCAGTCCCATGTCCAAGGGCATATTCAACCCCATTGTTCCCAAATCTAACCGGGAAAGGATGTTCTAAGGCCTTATAGTCTTTGAGCCATTCAACTCTTGAGGTGAGATGACATGTGGCACCTGTATCAAGAATCCACGTTGAAGTGGGAGAATTGTTAAATGAAGTGAGGGCCATGAAGGCAATGAAAGAATCTTCATTATCTTCATCGGAATTTTGGTCATTATCACATATGTGATTATTTGGATCGTAGTCATCATGAGATGCATTATAAGATTGGTCTTCTTTATATGTTCTTTTCCCGTTGTTAGAATTCCTATAACAATCTTTCGTTTCATGTCCGCTCCTTTGACAATTTTTACAAAAGGATCTAAGGAACCTAGATTTGTTATGATTCCTTGAATCGTTAAATTTAGAGGTTCGTGAATAAAATTTGGAGTTATTAGGTTGGTATGTTGATTTAGGTTTATTGTAAGGTTTTTTATTGTAATTTGGATGTTTGATATAAAGTGCGGTGTGAGATGAGGAGGGTTGATTTATTGCCCTACGAAGTATGTTTTCTTGTGAGATTGATGCAACTAATGTTGGGACACTAATGTTGGCGGATGTGGATTTTGTACTTATAAATGGTTGCCATGATGGGGGTAGGGCGGCTAACAAGAGGGCAGATTGAACGGAACTTGGCAAACTAAGTCCTGAAAGGATTACATCATCAAGTCGAAGTCTCCAATTTTTAACGAATGTATCAACATCATCATTTTCATTCATATTCATATTTATTAATGTTTTTAAATTTGCAACTTGGGACGTAACGTCCGTATGGAGGTAATCAGCCTCTAATCTATCCCATATTTGTTTGGAGGTAGTCAAGGTTCTCACACTTTGCTTAAGTGTGTCCTCCATATGAAGGAGAAGTTCTAAGCGAGCGTTTAAATCACGCCGCTTCCATGTTTGCACACCAAGTGCATTTGTGGGGTCGGGGCACACGTCGGTTCCATCGACGATTTTTAACAAGTCATGTTGTTCTAATATAATTTCCATGGTCATACGCCATGGTTGATAATTTTTATCATTCAATTTTTCAATATGATAAGTGCGAGACGATACCTGGGCGGCATTTGCCGCCACATTTGCTATCACTCCACCGTTTGACATGGTCGAAAGTCGTTTCTTTAATTCGCACGTTCGTTATTAACACCGCGACACAAATCTTGGTGGGGTTGGACTCCTTCACCGCTCTGATACCATATGGTAAACGAGAAATAGAAAGAGAGGGAGAAAGGGAGAGAGAGAAAGAGAGGGAGAAAGAATGTTTTATGATAATGTGTGTTTGTCTCTCTCTCTACAACCAACCAACAGACCACAGAGAGAGAATGTGGTGGTTATAGGTGCACCCTATTTTTGGGGTGCACCTTTTCATATCATAAGGTTACGTTTTGTATTTACTTTCTTATTTACTTATTTACACTAATTAGTTTATTACAACAGTATGCGATCAAGAGAGTGAAAAACCACCAATTTGGGTGGTATTAGATGAGGTGCAAGATCCCCAAAATGTCTGTGTTGTTCTTCGCTCAACGTACTTCTTGGAAGCAAAAGGGGTTATAGTATGCACTAAGAATTCAACACCATTGCAGTTGTTAGTAAGGCTAGTCCAGGAGCTTTGGAATTTATGGAGCTTTGATCTTGCAAGATATTCTTGATGGGTGGAGAGTTGTGGGTGCCACTGTAGTTGGTCCTAATGTCATTCGAGTCAGAGATCTTCCACGAGGTGTGCCCACCATATTAATGCTTGGTGGTGAGGAAAAAGGACTCCGAACTAATGTGAAGATGGCATGTAATCATTTCGTTTGTATTCTTGGATTGCACATTGAAAGTAATACAAAACAAGTTTTGGGGGAAGTTAGTGAGAACACACAAGATAATGGCATCAGTGGCGGTGATGATGATCAGAAGAAGAGAAACTACCTACAGACGCCTTGCTTCTTCTTGGTGTCCCCGGATGCATTGAGGTATGCGACAGGATCGGGAGAATAGCTCTCGAAGCCGACCGGATGACGGCGACAGCGATGGTGACAGTGATAGCCGAACAGATGGTCCGACCGGCGGACATAGACAGCCACAAATAGATGGCTGACAGGCGGACACGGCAAACATTCGACAACCGGTGGAAAGATGACCACGGCCAGCCGGCGGAAATAGCCGGACAGACAAACCGGCAAACGGCAAATGGCGACTATCGAGATACAACCGACGAATGAAAAAGGCCTACACATGGCCAGACAGCAACCGTAGATGGCCCCGGATAGAGCCGGACGGGTCAAGAGCAACGGCCGACAGACAAAGCACTGAATAGACGGCGACAGTCGACCGAATACGCGGTCCGGCAGCCGGCAAACCGACAGCCGGTCGAGACAGATGACAAACAAAAGTGCTCCACTCAACATATGAAGTAAAGAACAAGAGAATCAAGAAAGAAGAAAAGGACAACGATAGATAAGAAGAAGAAGGAGAAGCCTTAGAAGCAACTAGACAGAAAAGAATAGAAGGAAGCAACAACAGAAAAGAGAAAGAAGGGAAGAAGACAAAGACAGAGAAGAAAACAAAAAGGAAAAAGTGAAAGGAAGAAAAAAACAAATATGTAAAAGAAAAGATTGAGGGCTAGATAAAAATTACGATAATGCAAGGGCACGCAACCGAATTTTAAGAACCGGAGGGCAATGGAGGAGAATTTCACAAGCTCAAGGGTGGTATCCATTAAAATTTCAAAATTTTGAGGGTAAAAACGAAAATTTTAAAAATTAAGGGATACAAATCATGAAATTACAAAAACACAACTCACATTATGAAAGAAAGAATACATAAATACACAACACGATTTCACGACCCATGCCGCAGTAAACTAGCCGATTGGTGTATGATCCAATCGTGCATTGTGTTGACCGAACGAGAAGGTTCGAGTCAAGCAAAGCTCTGATCAAAGATATTGATTGTAGAGCAGTGATCCGGTCCAGGGATTTTCCGACCATTGAGACGACCGATGGAGTTCCGGTCGATAAGAAAGACTACATAAACACACAACATGATTTCACGACCCATGCCGCAGTAAACTAGCCGATTGGTGTATGATCCAATCGTGCATTGTGTTGACCGAACGAGAAGGTTCGAGTCAAGCAAAGCTCTGATCAAAGATATTGATTGTAGAGCAGTGATCTGATCCAGGGATTTTCTGACCGTTGAGACGACCGATGGAGTTCCGGTCGATAAGAGTTGCCATGGTGAGTGGGTTCACCGTGCAATGCACTGTCCCACAGGCGTGCCATGTGTTACCCGTAAGAATATACGGGGAGGCATAAGGGTATGTTTAATGATGTGCTTGATGTGTATGTATAATGTGAATGAGTGTGTGAGGATGAGTATGTGTATGTGTATGTGTATGAGCCATTCTAGGTTTCACCCCCCACCCTAACAACACTGTTGGTTGCTTTTTGCGGCTCCACGCAACAGCCGCGCTACCAAGGGAAAACATATAGCCGGAAATGGATCGGCGATCAAATGCATCGCCGGCCTAGTCGACATCGGTGTAGTCGACTAGCTCTTCGGTTATACCATGCCGATATAACAGGCCCCGTTCCTTCGTGCCGCTCACATATCGCAAAATTCAATGTGCGCATAGAAGGTGCTCCGTGGTAGGCTTCTGCATATATTGGCTAATCATGCCGACCGGATAATTGATGTCAGGTCAGGTGATTGTCAAATATATAAGGCTTCCGACGATTTTTCAGAACCATTTCTCATCGCAGGCCGGTCTGGAGTCGGGACAGAGCTTCTGGTTCCAGTCCTGGGGTGTAGAGATAGGTTGGCATTCCGTCATGCCGAATTTGTACAGCATATGCAACACATAGTGTCTCTGTGAGAGCAATATGCGGTCGGGGGTTCGGATCACCTCGATCCCAAGGAAATGTGAAGGTCCCCTAGGTCCTTCATCAAATGCATCTGGCAACTGGGACTTGACTTGGCTGATTTCATTGAGTTCGGGTTCGGTGATGACTAGATCATCAACATACAACAAGATGCAAACTGGACCGTCCGAACCTTGCCTGATGAACAACGAAGAGTCAGACTTGGAGGCCGCAAACCCCATCTTATGCAACTGGTGCTTGATCTTCGCATTCCAAGCTCAAGGGGCTTGCTTCAAGCCATAAAGTGACTTCTTTAGCCGGCATACCGCCGACTTGTTCATCTCCGACTGGAAACCGGGGGGTTGGGTCATAAAGACCTCCTCGAAGAAATGCATTCTTCACGTCCATCTGGTGAAAATGACACCCCCTTGCCACAGCAACCGCCAACACCACATGAACCATCGTCATATTCGCTACTGGAGCGAGGGTCTTGTCGTAGTCGATTCCATGGGTCTGCGCGTATCCCTTCGCCACTAACCGGGCCTTGTACCGGTTAACGGAACCATCGGCATTGTACTTTACCTTGTACACCCACTTACATCCGATCAGTTTACAGTGTCGGGGAGGGTCAACTAGGTCCCATGTGTCGTTGGCATCAAGTGCCCGCATTTCTTCCTTCATAGCGGCACGCCAATGTGCGTCCTTTGCCGCTTTTGAGTAGCTCTCTGGCTCACCCACTTCCACCACCTTGGTCATGTACGCATAGTGATGCGCCATGTACTCATTATACTTGTATCGCTTCACGGGGTTCTTCTGGCGGGACGACCGACGTAATCTACTGTTACCCGGTTTGAGGTCCTTCTTGGCCGGTTCGGACTTTGTTCCCGAAGATCCGCCTTCTTCCATACCGGAGTCGAATTTGCTCCGATCCGACTCAATGTTGCCGGTTTCATATTCCGGCATCTTCTTCTTCCCCTTCTGTTTGTGTGTGAACTGTCTCCTCGGTGTCGTGTGAATCTTCTCACACTATGTAAAAATAATAATAATAAAATAAGTACTTTATATTAGCTTAATGGCATGTTATAGAAAGATGGATATTTGAGAGGATAGGGAAAATAGAACTATGATTTATCCCCCATAGATAGAAAACTTAAGGCCCTGGCTATATAAGCACTTTGAGACCCCTCATTTTCATTTGTGCTAAGAGCACTTTGGCCACTTTGTCTTGATGGATGATGGTGGCCATGTTCCCAAAAACCGTAACCGAAAACCATCGATAAGCAGAACCGGAACCGGCCGATAAGCAAAACCAGAAACTGGTCGGTAAACAAAACCGAAACCGGCTGGTTTAAGCAAAACCTGAAATTGGTCAATAAGCAAAACCGAAACCGGCTGGTAAGCAAACCGGAACTGGCAGCGGAGCCGGTGAGGCGGCAACAATCGGTGACCGGACGAGGCTGGACGCAAACCAAACAGATAACAGGATCATTTGGCTAATTAAAGTGAAGTGAAGAAAACTAAAGTAAAGGTCATGTGGACGGTCACATGCAACTAAAAATAGATGCAACTAAAAGTAGAGGCCGTGCAACAAAAAGTGGAAAGGCTATGATCAACGGAGAACTCCATCTATATATATATATATATATATATTCCTACAGGGATACTCTCTCCATTAATTTTCTTTTCCTTCTTAGCTCCTCTATCTTATCGAAGCCATATCTCTCAAGTAAACCATAATTTCCTTACGAAAGCCATATCTTACTCATAACCCTAAATTTTCCATATGGAAGATATTCAACTCATAAAACTATTATCTCTTATCAAAGCCAAAAACCCTAATTCTCTATAGAATCCATATCTTAATTTCCTCTTATCTATTATTCCAGTAATCTCCATTAGCTAAACTTTTTGTAATCTCAATCTTGAGATTGATTGTAATCTTTCTTTCCCTTTATTAATGAAATTTGTGAATCTTTCTCATTTTGTATTAATTGTTTAATATAATCATACGAATCTGATATCTTCCGGTCGGAGGCCCCAGGGTCCTGCCTCAAGTTCCCGTATCCTCGTCGTATTTTCGCAACATCTTTGGTGAACCCGATGTGAAACGAGGCAGTAGGAGGATATCAAGTGCGATGATTGCTTCGACAAGCGGAACTCAAGGAGAAGAATTGATGAAAGGCATCATGTCCGTCATGGAAATCATGCTCAAGGCGAGAGGTCAAGAGGCTTTTATCAACAAAGTTAGATACAAAGACCCGAAGAGATGTAGCCTATACAAGTTCAACCTGTGGGTGTCCTCGACAAAGACCCACCATAGTGCCATACATGCTTTCGTTGAGTTTGAGTGTCGCTTTGCACAACTCTCAGAACTGGATCAAAGATTGGTAGGGGACGATAAGGTCCTAATGTTCGTGAGATCGATAGACCGGAAGGAAAGGAATGCTATTGGAATCCGACTTGAGGATGATGATGGTGTTAGGATCTCGGTCCCTCCAAATGGGATACGAAGACCTGGCAAAGGAAGACTTGGTGAGAACCGGATGATGCAGACCCGGTGAGAACCGGATGACGAGTACCCGGCAAGGAAGACCCAGTGAGAACCGGATGATGCAAACCCGGTGAGAACCGGATGACGAGTACCCGGCAAGGAAGACCCGGTGAGAACCGGATGATGCAGACCCGGTGAGAACCGGATGACGAGTACCTGGCAAGGAAGACCCGGTGAGAACCGGATGATGCAGACCTGGTGAGAACCTCTCACTGGATGAAGGGACATATATGTAGATATGTTTCTGAGAGCCCATTGGGGCTATATCTGTAAATTGTCCTAATGTCATATTAGTATAAATGTGACCTAGGGCAAATAGTGTGTAAAAAGATTGTTGTTGTTATTATCTTTGTATAGCGTAATTGGTGTAACAACTGTACAGAGAGAGAGAGAGAGAGAGAGAGAGAGAGAGAGCGATACAGAGCATGTCTCTGTTGTAACCGCCGCCAGGTGAAGATTGTGAGCAAGAGGTCGTTGCCTCTGTGTTCCCTGTTGTACTCCTTGACATAGTGATATTTTGGAGTTTGTGGACTCCTGTGGTTTTCTCTCTCAGGGTTTTCCACGTTAACATCCTGTGTATTCTCTTTTCTGTTTGTGTACTTACCTCCATTCCCATTTCTTCTGTGTTTGATTGTCATCAAGTGATCTACACTTCGGTTGTGGCCGGAGATTATTCCGCATATTTCTCGTTAAACTGGTATAAGAGCGAAATGACATAGAAAAATGGACGATTCGTTGGGAGGCATGTTCAAGTTCACCGACTCCAACTATTCAGTATGGAAGTCAAAGATGAGGGACATGCTCGTGGTTAAAGATCTTTGGTTGCTGGTTTAGTTCGGGGACAAGAGACCGGACAAAATCGATGCCACGATATGGGAGGTGATGCACATGAAGACAACGGCGTACATACGGTGCTTCATCGACATGAGTCTATACAACAACTTCAATGAAGAGAGCAAGGCTCATGAGCTCTGGGAGAAGATCGGCATTATGTTTCAGAACAAAAATGCTATAAATCAGGTTTCGGTATTTCGGATGCTAGTAAGAGTCTGGTACCAAGATGGCTCCAACATGGCGGAGCACATGAATGCCTTCCAGGGGCTGATCCACCAGGCAACATCATTGGAAGTACCTCTCGCCGATGAGGTACTAGCACTACTCCTGCTCGGTTCCCTCCCAGATAGCTGGGAGATGTTGATTGTCACTTTGGGCAACGCCGGGCCGGAAGGGAAACGGTTATCCCTAGCAAGAGTGAAGTCGAGCTTGCTAGATGAGGAGGCGCGTCGGAAAGACAAGGATACGAGCTCCGACTCCAAAGCGCTCCTTACCGAATCGGAACGCAGAAGAAGACAAAGGAACCGTAGTCCCCAGAACCGGGAAAAGTCGAGGACACGGTCAAAGTCAAGGGGGAGGCCTACTTGCTTCTATTGCGGCAAGCTGGGACACTTCCAGAAGAACTGTCGGCACTTCCAAAAAGACAAGGAAACCGACGGTACCGATTCGAAGCGGAGACTGGACCGGAACAGTAAAGACCGGAGGTGACCGGACCGGAAGGGAACAACGGCAATCGCGGCAAGTGAAGAAGAGTTGATGCTCATCACCGAGGAGAGTGAGTTGAACCTTGCCGGCGACGAGACAACGTGGGTTGTCAATTCCGGAGCGTCGTTCCACCTTACCCTGGACCGGAAATGCTTCTCATCCTACACATTCAATGATCACGGTTGTGTCCCGATGGGGAATGAAGGTCCATGCCGAATTGTCGGCATAGGAGACGTGTGGTTGACAACACCAACCGAATGCAAGCTGCTGCTGAAGGATGTCCGACATGTTCCGGAGGTGTTAACTCTTAGGGCCGGAAAATGGCCTAACACAGGGTGTCTACGGAAGACACTTCACCAAAGGGGTGTTACGGCAAGAGGATTAGGCTCAACGATTAATCCGACTTAATTAGGTCACTTAGCAAGATCATCCTTAATAATCACACGCGTAAGATATAACAATGAATGCAGAACAACAATTAACATAGAGAGATAAAAACACTAAGCTTCATTAATTATCCGCTCCTCATTACATTGTATCCGGGCCTTTAAATAGGTTTCCGGTTTGTAGTACAAAACGGTGCCATCCGCACATGTTCGGGATCGGTCCGGATCCGGAACGGCATACCGATTCCGGTCCGTCCGTCCACACTAATAGCTTACTTACAACCATTCCTTAATAATTAAATAACTCCTTCGTTTCACACTCTAGACTCCTTTGCCGGCCGGTAACACATGGCACGCCCGTGGGATAGTACCTTGTATGTCAAATCCACCATCCAACCCTTGCTATTCTTCGTCCAAAATATCCAGAATGCTTTGTTCAAGAGTCTCCAATGGTTCATCTGGAATTTGTTGTTGTTGTGGTTGCTGCTGCTGTTGTTGCTGCTCCGTTGATGGCTGTTGCGACTGGTCCGTTGGTGGCTACTGCGGCTGCTCCTCCATTTGTTGCTCTGACACCGGCGTTACCGTCGTTGCTCCCTCCGTCGTAGTGGTCTCCGGTTGACTGGTTCCGGCCTGGCCCTCGTCCGACGACGGTTCCTCATCACTAAGGTTAACCGTTGCCGTTTCCCGTGCTTTTTCTTCCCGAACCCGGGACCGCTCGTAGCTCTCAAACTGGATTGGAGCGTCTAGCCTATCATCATCTAGCTGAGCTACGAGTTGCCGGACCTGCACCAGCTGTTCATCCGCCAGGACTTGGAAGTCTTCGGCCAGCTCGTCCCGTATAGCGGTGAAGTCCTCGGAAGTCAACGTGTAACAATCATCTCCTTCCTTCCGCCGGTTTTTCACGTCTGCCCGTAGCAATTGGAGTTCCGCCGTATTTTGTGCCCACTTTGTCCACCATCTTACGGAGCTTTCTTCAATCAAGCGTTTTGTCTGATTCAGCCATGACCGGAGGATGCACTGAATCCGGCCCATTCCCATCTGCGATTTGATCTTCGCAGCTTGCCGTTCCTCCTTCAATTGCTTGATGATTTTGACGTTGTCGTCCGCCTGCTCCTTGTAATGCGTCAATTGCCCTTGATATATGCTTTGTAATTTTTGCAATACCGTTGACGCTCTCTCCCTTTCTTCTTGTTGCTGCCTCTGGAGCTCCATCCGGACCCTCTCTGCCTCGTCCAACCGTCTTGTATTTTCCATTCGTTCGTCGGCGAGTGCCGTCGCGGCCCGATCAACTTCCTGCCGGAGCTCGGCCATCCGTTCCTTATGCTCCGTTTCCAGCCGTTTGTAGTCCCGGTGCAGGTGCTCAAAATCATCTGTCTTTTGCTTGAGCCGTACGTTGATTTGTCGACGGGCCCGGTCCTCGCGGTCCTTCTGCTGGCGGAGCTCCTCTTTTAGCCGTTCAATTTCCGTTTCCGCCGTCTTCCGCAGCTTGTCCTTTTCCTGCAGCACTTTGTCTTTTTCCTCCCTTAGCCGGTCGTAAGCTTGATGGCCTTTCCGGAGGCTCTCCTCTACCCGGCGGAGGTTCTCAGCAGTCTTATTTAATTCTGCTTCGGCCGCTGTCTTCAATTCCCGTTCACGGCTGCTTAGCGCTTCTTGTGTGGCAAGTTCATCTCTCAATTCTGCAAGCTCCTGGGCTTGCACCGCATCTCTCTCTGGAACGGTTTCCGTTGCCGGGGTCTTATTAGTATGTACAGGTTGGTCTGTTTCTTTATTCTGTACAGTTACCAGAGTCACCGGTGATTGGATTTGTGTTGCCGTTAAGGCCATTTTGGCCATTTCTGTCGTGACCTGATCCTAGTCTTTTTCAAGGCACCGGATTCTAGACCGGGCCATCTCTAGTTGTTCGGTTGTGACGAGCAACCATTCGCTTTGCGCTCTTCCTTCCGCCTCAATATACCCCACTACTCCGGCAATCTGTTCGCCTATCCACCGGAGCCACAGGCTACCGGTGCATTGTTGTTGCGCTTGCACGGAGGTTTGACGGATGGGCTCGCTTGTGGGTGGGTGGTCCCGCCTAATAGCGCCGAGTTGCAATTCCATTTTTGCTCGTGGACCACCCTGCTGTCCTGGTTCCCCTTGCGCTTCTTCTTGGTTGGCCGAGGGAGGCTACATTGACCTTTCCGGCTCTAGCGGAACGGGACTTGCTGGTGGTGCCGGTGGTGCCGGTGGTGCAGGGGCTTCTAATTACGGTGCCATGCGCACCGGTTCCGGTTCCTCCCTTGGCGTGGGAGTCTCAGTATGGGGAGTCGGTGTTCCCTCCGTCTGAGGGTCCGAACGTTTCCCTGTTGCCTCAACGGTCCTTGCCAACGACCGTCGCTGGAGGTGCTCCGTAGGCTCCTCCTCCATTTCCTCTTCCTGAGTCCCGGCATTGAGTTTCGCCGCCAAGGGGTCCGCTTCTCTATTCACCGGTCAGCGGAGTGTAATCTTTACGGGCCGTACCGGTGGTTCCTCTTGCGCATCCATTGGCCGCTTCCGGCTGGCGCTCTCCTTTCCCGCCTGTTCTGCGTCCGCCGCCTTCCCCTTAGTGGCCTTAGAGGCCAACAACTGTTGTCTTTTGGAAGCAGTCTTTGGTGTGCCGTCCGCCACTCTTCCCCGCTTCTTGGGTTGGACGGATTGGACGGGTGGCACAAGCAAGGTGAGCCACTGCGTTACTGCGTGCCATATCCTCCGTCCGTCTCGGCCTTCTTTGCCGTCTTTTCCTCTGACGATCTTGATCGCCGCACACAAACCGTCTACGATCAATACCGGCCAATCCACCTTGATTCCTTCATAGGTGGCGATGATCATCCCTACCCGGTTCTGCAGCATGACAGGGGGTCTAGGGTAAACATGGCCGTATTCGTGGAGCACACGGGCAATCTCGCGGAACAGCATATCTCCGTTGCCTTGTGTCCGGTAGCCCTTGCTGGCTAGGGAGTACTCACCAAAATACTTGATGAGTTGCTCCGAGGTCGGATTGTCGATCGTGAATATGCCTCCCTCCGGAAGGCCTGTTAACGCACGGATCGCCTCCTCCGTTATGACCTCTGTGTCGATTTCTTTGATTACCTTGTCGGCTTCTTTGTGTGGCGGTGCCTCCATAATCGTCAAGAAGCCCTCGAGCCCGTGTTGCTTTAGCCATTTCTTGGCGGCTTCCGACAGCGTTTGTGGGTCCATGTTTGTGTCGAGGTCGGATTGTGGTGGCGAGGTTGGATGGTGATGAAAGTGAGAGTGAGAGAGAGAGAGTTCAGAAAGCGGGGGTTCTCTGTGCGTAGGTTCTCGTCTCATGATCTGCCAACGCCTTGGTGCTTCTGTGCTCCTGGGTTCGTGAAATGAGAAGGTCTCCATGCGTTGTGGTTTCTCTCTGTGCATTCTGGCGCCTTTTTCGAGCGTGTGCACGTCGTGTCCTAAAATAGCATTATGTCCTGTGGCGGCACTTAAATGCCCACTACATACCTTTTCGTTCCTCGCTCTCTTGTCCGTTCATACCTCGCTTTTGCATGATTTTTTTTTTTTTTTTGTTTTTTAAAATGTAGTGTGAGGTTACTTGTCCGTTGGTCCTATCAAACCCTTACCGGCCTCATTACGGTTTGCCGTCGCCTCATTCTCCCTAGTTACCGGCTTGCCGTCTCCTCCGTCTTGGTGGTTGTCGTTTCCCTCACAAGTTGTCGTTTCCGCACCGGTTCCCAATCCGGTGTCGGTCCTTTGCTCAAATGGGTTCTTGGGCATCGGTCCTCTAGATGGCTTCAATCTGAATCCGTTGACCCATTTGCCTAGCACTTCACCGGCAAGTGTCCCTAACTGGTAGGACCCATTATACTCACGTGTCAGCCAATACGGGCTGGTCCATCTAAACCGTAGTTTACCCGGCATCTTGCCCATCCGGGTCTGAAATACTAACACCGGCTTGCCGATTTCGAACATTTTTTCATTTCCTTTCCTGTGCCGGTCGACAAATGCTTTCCGTTGCCGTTGTTCCAATTCTAAGGGCAGGATGCTTGCCAATCGTTGTTCCTCAAGTTCACACAGCGCTGTTAACCATATTGCCTCCGACTCCTTCTCATTCAGCCGTTCCCGTAGCTGGATCCGTAAGCTTGGTACTTGGAATTCCACTGGCATGACCGCCTCTAGTCCGAACGCTAACCGGAACGGTGTTGTTCGGATGCTCGTTTTGTATGTTGTCCGGTATGCCCAAAGCGCGCTATGTAGCTCTATATCCCAATCCGTTCGGTTTTCGTTGACGATCTTCCGGAGGATATTCTGGAGCATTTTGTTCGTCGACTCAGCTAACCTGTTTGCTTGCGGATAGTACGGTGTGCTCCATTTATGGACAACAGCATAGAATGTCGTCAGGCTTTCAACTACTTGGCCGAGAAAGTGCCCCCCTTGGTCTCTTATTAATTCAATTGGGCATCCGTAACGGCACTAGATGTATTCGTATAGAAATTTTGTCGTTGACGCAGCGGTGTTGTCTCTTAAGGCTTTGGCCTCCACCCATTTCGTGCAGTAATCCGTCGTGACGATGACATACCGATTACCTGTTCTCATTGCCGGTGGTTTGAACGGTCCAACAACGTCCAGCCCCCACTTCTGGAATGGTTCGTGTGGTAGTACAGGCTAGTGTGGCATCCGAGCTTGCTCCGTTGGCTGGCCCATTCGCTGGCATAGGTCACATTCTTTTGCGTACCGTACAACATCTCTTAATGTAGTTGGCCACCATAGGCCACTTTGCCATATTTTCCTAGCCGTCGCATCTCCGACATAGTGACCTCCGGCAACTCCGCAGTGGGCTTCCCTCAGTATGAGGTCCTTTTCATCGTTGCGCACAGCCCGTCTCCATATACTGTCCGCGCCCTTTTGGTAAAGTGTGAGCAGAAATGTCGGCTTTGCACCGCCAGGAGTTTCCTTTCGTCCTGGCTCATCTCCTCCGAAGGCAGTCCTGTGCTCAGAAACTGGTGCATATTTGTGAGCCACTTGTCTTCCTATGCCACCGTTTCATCTGCTGCCGTTTCCGTAGTGACTCGAAACAACTCCGCATCCGGAAACTCGTCCGCTACTCCGGATTTTAATCGGCTTAAATAATCCGCTACGGCATGCTGTATACCGGGTCAATGGAATATTTCGAACTCGAATTCTTGTAACAGTAAGGTCCACCGGGCCAACTTACCGGTGAGTGACGCCTTCGACACCAGGTAGAGGAGTGTCGAATGATCTACATGGAAGGAAAACTTCCTTCCCAATAAATAATGCCGAAACCTTGTCACACTGTAGATCATCCCTAGAGCTTCCCGTTCCGTGGTAGAGTAGTTCCGTTCCGCTTGGGATAGCTTTCGGCTGGCATAGTACACTGGTCGGTACCACTTTGGCTCCGTAAGCTGCATCAGTGCGCTTCCAATTGCGATGTCAGAGGCGTCCACGAACACATGAAATTCATTACTCCAATCCGGAGGCTGCACTATCGGTGCTTGCGACAATAATACCTTGAAGGCCCTATACGCCCTATCCTCGGTGTCGGTCCACTGGAATGGTGTTCGATGTACCGCGGCATGCAACGGTGTAGCCAGGTCGGCCAAGTATCGGAGCATCCGGCTGTGCCACCGTATCTGGCCTAAGAACCGGCTCAATGCCTTTGCCGTTGCCGACGCCGATGCTTCTAATATGGCTTTCACTTTGTCCGGGTCGATTGCAATGCCTTCCTTGCTCACAATATGTCCTAGTAGGGTTCCACTGGACACGCCAAATACACACTTCGCCGGATTCAAACTTAGCTGGTACGCTCTACAGTTTTCTAGACAAAGACGTCCCGGCTATAGACGGTGAAATTGTGAAGGAAAACCTACATAAAAGCCGGGATATATTCACCAAAGATTTCCATGATGATTCGTTGGAATGTTGTCGATGCCGTTTTGAGTCCGAACATCATCACCACGGCCACAAACACCCCCCATTCGGTAACGAAAGCCGTTTTCTCTTGGTCGTCGGGGTGCATTCGGATCTGATTATACCCGTTGAATCCATCTAGAAAGCTATAGACCTCATGGCCGGCGACGGCATCCAACACTCCATCTGTGAACGGAAGTGGAAACGCATCCGTTACCGTAGCTGCAATGAGTTTCCGGTAGTCCACACAAAATCGAATTTTTCCGTTCTTCTTCGGTACGACCACGATTGGGCTCAACCATGTCGCTTTCTTTACCGGACGGATAAAGCCAACTCTTAGCAGTTTGTCGATTTCCTCCTTGACTTTGGCGGCATAATTGGGATTCATCCGGTACCGTCTTTGTGCCACTGGTTTTGCGTCCTTGCTCAAGTGAATCTGATGTTGGTATAACTGAGGGTCGAGCCCTCGCATGTCTTCGTATGACCAGGCAAACATGTCGCGAAATTCCGTGAGAAGTGTGATCATCGCCGTTTTGTCTTCGGACCTCATCTCCTTGGCGATGTGCACCGGTTTTGCTTCAGCCTTGGTCCCTAGGTTCACCTCTTCAAGTTGCGACGCTTTTACGCGCTGTGAAACGGCCATTTCCCGTTCCAACGCTTCCTATGCTTGCCGTAACTCTCGGATTGCGTCCTTATCCGGTTCTGCTTCAGTCTCTTCCGGCTGCGGTAAGTATGGTGCTACTGCTTCGACAATGTCAATTTCGAAGAGGGGTACGATCTTCGGGTTTTCCTGCAAGTATTGAGCTTCTTCTTCGTCAGCTAACCCTTCTAGCATGTTGACACACTCTGCATACAAAGGTGTACATTCCTTGCCAGTGCTCGTCCTTGGCTGTGTTGGTACACGTACCTTGGCTTTTCCTCGCCGGAAGGTAATTATATTTTTCCTCCAATTCTGTTTGATATGTGCCGTTTTCAACCATGGCCGCCCCAGCAATAGCGGGTACGCGCCTTGTGCCTGCAATTGTAGCACTACTACCGAGATGTGAAATGTATGACCGCCAACGGTGACTTCTAATTTTCGTATTAATCCTATCGGCTGCACTGAGCTTGTATCGGCCATTCGTAACCAGAATGGACACGGCTCCCACTCGTGGATTCCCAGGGCATCACACGTTCGGAGGCTTATTACATTCACATCGGAGCCTCTGTCTATTACTGTGCCGGGGAGTTCTTTCCCTTTTACAGTGGCAGTAATTACCGGACTGTTGGTGTCCACCACCGTTGGTCCCACCTCCGGATTCGAGAAGAGTACCGATGCCAGTGATGATTCTCCTTCCGTCATGGCTGTCTTCAGTCCTTTCGTGAATCTCGGCACTAGTTGTAGGAGTCTTCCTAGTGGCAGCGTAATCTGGCATTCTTGCAACGCCTGCCATGTCTCGTTCTCGGAGTGACTGCCGCTGGCAAGCCCTACGGTGTTCTCCTTTTGCCACTCTACGTCTGTTACGTTTTGCTCGTTTCCTTTCTTCACCCATTCCGTCGCTTGCTTCCGGATGGTCTCCTACGTCTCCCATTCCTTGGCCATGCCCTTCGACCTTGTGGTCACCTGCTGCAGATATGCCACTTCAAGGACTACCATATTTACTGTCGGTCGTTTTTCATAGCTCTTCGTCGGGCATTGATTACTATAATGGCCTTCCTATCGGCAGTAGTAGCAGTAGGCTTTCCAGGTATTGCTGGATTCGGCATTGTTTGTTGTACCCGGGGCAGGTCCTGTGGTAAGCGCGGGGTTTTGGGCTGGTTGGCTGCTTGAAGCTCCTTGTTCCGGATCCCGTGGGTGGCCGCCTTTTTTGAAATGCCGTTTTTTGTTATAGTTCTTCTTATTGCGGTACTCTTGACGAGGTTGGTCGTTATATCTGCCGTATTCCTCCCGTTGTTGACGATACCCGGGGGAGTGCTCCCGGTCGTAATGTTCGTATCGTCTATTGTAATCCCGGTACCGATCATATCTATCGTACTGATCGTAATTATCCCGCCGATCACCGTACCGGACATCCTATGCCGGTTGGTATCGGTCCATTCGCCGCCAGCATTCCTCTTCTTCATCCCGGCTGCTGCGTGGCTCTATTTGTCGGACGGGCGGTGCTTGCCGGTTCAACAGATTATACTCACACCTATCCGTCGTATTGCCCTTGGATTGACAGATTACACATTGCGTCCTCATAGTGCATTCTAGTGCCGAGTGTCCGGAATTCAAGCAGGTTGTGCACTGTATTGCTTGCCGAAACCGGAGGTCTTCATCGGACGGTAACGCCTGTTGGAGTGCTCCCAGTGTGAGCCAGGAGCTTGTCTTTTCCATCTCTCTCACCCGGTCAATGACCTGGTCGATGGTACTCGCGCGGAAGTCAATTACCGTGCAAACCGTGCGTAGGGGTTCCCGGAGCGCATTTAGGAATATAGTCCGTAATTCCTCCTCCGGGGGTGCACGGGCAAGCTTACTATGCATCCATTGAAACCGGATGACAAACTGGGGAATGCTCTCCCCTTCCTCCTGTCGGATGGTATAAAACAAGCCCACCATTATTGTCTGGTCCACCTCCTTGTGGAAAAAATGCAAGAATTTAGCTTTTAAATCTGCAAAGGTGGTGATGGTAGATGGGTCCTGCATCCGGCGCCATCTTGTTGCCGGTCCCTCCAATGTGACGCCAAATTCCGCTATCTTAGAGCGTTCTTCTTCCTCCGGGGTCAATCTTTGGGACACATTGTTTTCTTCCCATGTCTGTTCAAAGGCGTGAACATGAGCTTCCGCGTCCGGATCATCTCTATACTTGGAGTACTGGAACGGCATGTCGTCATTCGGTATCGGTGCGCCGGATGGTGGTGTTGGTGGTCGTTCCTGGTTTTTCTCCGGCGTCGGTGGTCTTTCCTCTTCTTTTGGTGACGGAGGCCCCTCATCCTCGACTTCCGGTGTTGGAGGTCGCTCTTCCTCTGCTTCTAGTTCCGGAGGTTCCAGCCTTAGCACTTCCGGTTCCGGTGTCGCTAAGGTGTCTGATCCTTCGTCCTCCCGTCCGCCCGGGGTGTCGTTGCTGCTACGGTAGTTCGTGTGCACGTTGTATCCCCCTTCAGAATCCGATTCATACGCTGAAAAGGCTTTTGCTTCGCCTTCTCCGCTTGCCAATGCCTGGAGAAGGGATTCGGTTTCCCGAAGGCTGCTTAGGCTGTTGCCGTCGTCCGGGTGCGATGTTTGCTGTAACCAGAGGGACTCCTTCGCTACTCTCCGGATTACGTTGGAAAATGAGCGATCCGCTCTAATTTCCTGCGCCGCTTGCTGGAAAGCCTCACATCTCCTTTGCCTTTCGGCAAGGTGTCGAGTTCGATCTGTAACCAGGTCGTGCGTTGATCTAGTCTTCCATTCATGCCGTCGTTCGCTGCAAAAACAGGAATCGTGGTCGCCAAATTCTGTGTTAACTCTTAGGGCCGGACAATGGCCTAACACAGGGTGTCTACGGAAGACACTTCACCAAAGGGGTGTTACGGGAAGAGGATTAGGCTCAATGATTAATCCGACTTAATTAGGTCACTTAGCAAGATCATCCTTAATAATCACATGCGTAAGATATAACAATGAATGCAGAACGGCAATTAACACAGAGAGATAAAAACACTAAGCTTCATTAATTATCCGCTCCTCATTACATTGTATCCGGGCCTTTAAATAGGTTTCCGGTTTGTAGTACAAAACGGTGCCATCCGCACTTGTTCGGGATCGGTCCGGATCCGGAACGGCATACCGATTCCGGTCCGTCCGTCCACACTAATAGCTTACTTACAACCATTCCTTAATAATTAAATAACTCCTTCGTTTCACACTCTGGACTCCTTTGTCGGCCGGTAACAGGAGGTTCGACTGAACCTAATATCAGCCGGTCGGCTAGATGATGAAGGCTACATGGGTAGCATCCAGAATGGAGTCATGAAATTAAGCAAAGGGAGCCTGATAGTGGCTCGGGCCCGGAAGGTCAACACATTGTACCTGATGAATGCCCGGTTATGCTCGAAAGAAGTGAACGTGGCTTCTGACACTGCTGGTGAGTTGTGGCACAAGAGACTGTCACATGAGCGTGAAGGGGATGAAGAGGCTTGCCAATGACAACCTCATTCCGGTGAAGAATGTGCATCTTGAGAGGTGCACCGACTACCTAGCCGATAAACAAAACCGGACCTCCTTCCAATCAAGGCCACCGATGAGACGTAATGCACCATTGGAGTTGGTGCATACCGATGTGTGTCAAGTGGACACGAAGTCCCATGCCGCAGCGCAGTACTTCGTGACGTTCATAGATGACCACAACAGGAGGTTGTGGGACACACCGTTGAAGACGAAGGATCAGGTGTTATCCGTCTTCAAGGAGCTCCATGCAAGAGTGGAAAGAGAAACCGGACGGAAGCTGAAGGCGATTCGAGCAGAGTCTCGATGTAGTCAACAAGATAATGAAATGAGGGTAGCTAGGCCTCTATTTATAGCGATACCCAAGGCCCCCAACCATGTTCACACTTGGCCTAATGGGTTGTCTCAATCCCGAGGATTAAAAGTAATCCTTCCCTTCTTTACACTCTCGTTTAACCCTCACACTTATCCACGTGTATAGAATACTACGGTAAATTCTCACCACGGGATATTATATGTTCATGCCCGTAACATCCGTCTTTAGCTTTCGGCAACCGGCTCCTCTATTTGTTCTTCATCCGAATCCGATTCGGGGTCTTGGCCGGTTCCGGTTTCAGCTTGCTCTACTTCTTCTTTTGCCGGTTCGGTATCCTCATCGTAACCAGCTGGTTCCTCGAGTGTCAACCGGCTCTCAGCCGGGTGGGTCCGAATCTCATCGGAGTTAATTATCTTCTTCTTCGACTCCCAGTCAGCAAGAGTCTTGTCCTCCATGAAGATAATATCTCAGCTCCGGAAAACCTTCTTGTGAACCGGATCCCACACTCGGTAGTTGAACTCATCATCGTTGTATCCGAGGAATATGCATGGCTGGGTCTTTGGATCCAACTTTCCTCTCCGGTCCTTAGCAACATGCACGTAAGCGAGACACCCGAACACCTTCAAATGCCGGTAGGACACTTCCTTACTGGTCCACACCTTTTGCGGTGAGTCTCCATCCAAGGGCATTAAGGGTGATCTGTTTATCACATATGTCGCCGTCGACAGCGCCTTAGCCCAAAATGTCATGGGTAGTTTAGCATGTGCTAGCATACTCCGAACCCTCTCCATTATGGTCCGGTTCATCCTCTCGGCTAGCCCGTTTAGTTCCGGCGTCTTCGGCATGGTAAATTCCAACTGTATTCCCTCTCGAATCCCGTTTGAGGAGTACTGCCGCTCGAAGGGAATGCAGTTGGAATTTACCGTGCCGAAGACGCCGGAACTAAACGGGCTAGCCGAGAGGATGAACCGGACCATAATGGAGAGGGTCCGGAGTATGCTAGCACATGCTAAACTACCCAAGACATTTTGGGCTAAGGCGCTGTCGACAGCGACATATGTGATAAACAGATCACCCTTAATTAGTACATTGTGCATGATTAGTACTACTTGTGTATATTGTGCATGATTAGTACTACTTGTGTATATTGTGCATGATTAGTACTAATCGTGTAAATTGGGAACTAAGTGAGCAGTACAGTGTTCCTTATTAGTACTAGTTCAGTAATTTAGGAACTATGTGAGTAGTACATTGTTCATGATTGGTACATTGTGTAAAATGGGAAGCAGCTCTTGTGACCTACATTATATATTTTAGATGATGGTACTAACATTCAAGGTTTTTTTGTTTCTTGCAATGAATGTTGTAGTGTCAAGCAACTCCACGCCAAGGAAGGTAATGGAACAACCAGCCCCTGTGCCTAAACCCTCAATATCTGCTGCACATTCCAAGGTTCACGGACCATCATTACCAATAACCTATGATTTTTATGATGAGGATGAATGTATGAGAAGGGCCATTGGAGCAGTGGAACATATGCTCCTACAAACAAATTCCCCAAGCTCCGGTCAACATCAAGAAATAGAGCCCACTAAGAAGAGAAATGCAGTTTCTTTACAAATAGAGCCCAGTAAGAAGAGAAATGCTGCAAGAATGTTGTATGGAAACGGCAAGAAAGGCAAAGTTGAATGCAATGGTGAGTCATATAAGTTCTCACCTGTCTGGAGCATTGTCAACCTAATCCATTGTCTAATACCATGTACTTGTGTTACTAGCTGATGATGAAATGATATTTGGTGACGGAGATACGAGTCCAAAACCTGATCATGAAGACGAATTTATCACACTCCCAGGTACACGTCAAAAGCCAGACTTTGAAAACAATGATTTAGCTCATAACAACCCTATTTTTGTTGTTATTATAGATCATAACAACACTGTTGAGCACCTAGATGTTGTGGAGAAGATGACCGAGCCCACCACTTGCAATGGGGTATCTACAGCTGTACAGTATGACGATGTAACATCAAGTAAAAATGTGGCCCTAAACCCTATGTTCATTGTTTGCAAACTTTTGAGTATGTGAGTTCATACCAATATTCTTTGGAATCCCATTAATTAGGTTTACAAGAGCAGTCTGATTCCCAACTGCAATCAAATGAATCGGGAACTTCATGGAGCATAAGTGCAGAATCAGATTCCCATCAGAGTCAGAATCAAATTAACCTTTGCAAGGAGGCAGACTCTGGAAGCACATCTTCCACACATGAGGATTGTGAGAAAAACAAAGCATTCATATGTGAAGAGCAGTTGGCATGTACAAACAACACTATGTCTAAAGAAGCCTATGAGTGTGGAAAGAATATGGCAAGTACTGAAGAGAAGATTGAAGCCCATGAAGAGTGTGGAAAGAATATGGCAAGTACTGAAGAGAAGACTGATTGTACTGATAATGTGGCAAGTGCTGAAGAGAAGATTGATTGTACTGATAATGTGCTAGTACTATCTAAAGATTCCCATGAGGATCATGGAAAGAACATTGCTAGTAATGAAGAGGAGCTTGATTGTACTGAGAATGTGCTAGTAGTGTCTTGTGAAGCCCATGAGGATCGTGGAAAGAACATCGCTTTCCCTGAAGATAAGCCTGATTGTACAGAATCCCATGAGGAGTGTAGAGCGAACAACGTTACTAATGAAGGTGGGCCTGATTGTACTCAGAGCGAACAACGTTGTCTTAAGAATGAGGTGACATCCATCATACAAGAGGAGTTGACCATGACTACTGCCACGGTCCACATACAGGAGTCTAATAAGAACGAGTGTATAGGCATCGGTGATGATGATAGGGCAATAAAGATCGCTAGGAGTACAAGCATTCAGGAGATGAGTGATAATTTGTCTGTCGACAGCACCTTTGTGGATTTGTGTACAAGCATTGCAGTTGCAGAAAACATAGTTGCTCTCTCAAGCTTGCCACCAGTACAAGGTGCCCGCGCATCCACGCCTGTCTCTGATGCCTCTGATGATGGAGTGCCACTTAGTCAGCTCATACCTAAAGGCTTTAAGACAAAGAAGAATGTAAAATCAGAAAAATCTGGCACCAACAACAAGCGCATTACAAGATCGGCCAAGTTACCCTCTAGTGCCTGATTGTCTTTCGATTGTACTTGAACTTTAGTTGTTAGTGATGTCTGAAATTGAACTATTTGGATACCAAAATACTGTTTCAATTGCCAATGTAAAAAATCCAGTTCATGAATCTGAAATAGTTATACCAGTGTGAAATCAAGTTCATGTTTAAGGATTGCTTCTATATTTTGCTCATCAACATATATCAAAAACAATGGGAATATACTTTTTGATCTAAGTATTCTTATTTTACAACGTTTTGTTTCTTTTTTGAGATCATCTCCTAATCCTCGCAAAGTCTTTCAGTCTATTGTAGATAAAATGCTTGAAAGTCTTCTTAGCTTGCTAGGAAAATTTAGGTTTTTAGGTGTTGATGATGAGAAACAGAAAATATCGGGTATCGGGTGTTATTGAAGATATACTGAAGTATAGACTGTTTCATCAATCCCATTTGGACGGTAACCAGAATGTGTGCAAATTGTTGAAGCAATGTGGGCCATATTTTGATGATATCATCCCAAAGGATGAATCATCCACTAACAGTAGTAAGGAAACACTTACCTTTTTGAGCTATCACAAATTATTGTTTCAGAAGTTGGATTATTTTGTTAAGGAAAGGAAGGTCTGTACTTTAAAATCCATAGCCTGGATATTCAGGACTTATATACAAGAAGTAAAAACTCAGATGGCTTCACAGGACATATCATGAAACAAAAAAGGATTCTGAGAGAATAATTTTCATTGTTGTCTTCACAGAATTCATCGCCCCCTTTGAAAAATGAACTTACAGTAGAAAATCTTACAATATTAAAGTCTTTAATGAATTCAACTAACAATCTTCTCTTGGTAGCAAAAGAAGAGCAGATTTATGTGCCAACAGAGGACACACCAACTCTGCAAAACTCCTATGCTCAAATAACATCAGGAAACATGAGCAATATCGGCAATGAAGAAATCCAAATCCTGTTGACAACAACTAATATATTATGAAAGATAAGTACAAGTGGTTGAGAGGCATAAACCCTTTGGAAGAAAGACGAAATATATCAATTCATTTGTCAATCATCAAAATTAATAGTGAACTCCAAGTGGATGTTTTTCAGTTTTCTAGTACAATGTATTGATAGGGTGACTTTCAAGCATTAAATAGAGAGACCTCCCCTAATATGTATTAATAGCAATGCATCGGATTTCTGTTGAAACTCAGTGATTTTGAACGGAAATCCGATGCAGTGCATCGAATTTCCATTGAAAGTCCTGTTGAAAATGATCTGTTTTCAACGGGAATCCGATGCACTGCATTGGATTCCCGTTGAAAGTCCTGTTGAAAATGATCTGTTTTCAACGGGAATCCGATGCACTGCATTGGATTCCCGTTGAAAACACATCATTTTAAATGGAGAAAATCACAATTTGTTTATTTTTAACACTTTTTTAGAGAAAAATATAAACAAATAAGAAAATTTGTAAACAAACAAGAAAAAGTGGACTTTCAATGGAAATCCGATGCAGTGCATCGGATTTCTGTTCAAAATCCATTTTTTTCAATTCCTATATATTTATTTATGATAAAAACAAGAACAATTCAAAACAAATTCAAAATATCTGAAAAATTGGAAACAAATAAGACAAAATGGATTTTCAATAGAAATCTGATGTAGTGCATCGGATTTCTGTTGAAAACCCAATTTTTGCAATTTTTATTTATTTATTTATGGGAAAAAATGAAAAAAATATTTTAAAATATGAAAATTTGGTAACAAATAGCAAAAAGTGGACTTTCAATAGAAATCCGATGCAATGCATCGGATTTCCTTTGAAATTTCATTTTTTCAATTTCTATATAGTTATTTATGAGAAAATAGACAAACAAAATACCAAAAAAATTCTAAAAACTATGAAAATTTGGAAAAAAATAAGAAAAAGTGGATTTTCTACGGAATTCCGATGCAGTGCATCGGATTTCCATTGAAAATCTATTTTTTCAATATTTATTTATTTTTTATAGAAAAAATTCAAAAAAAAAAGCAAATTTGGAAAAAAATACGTAAAAGTGGACTTTTAACCAAAATCCGATGCAGTGCATCGGATTTCCGTTGAAAATCCATTTTTTCAATTTTTATTTATTTTTTATGGGAAAAATAAAACCAAATTCAAAAACAATTCAAAAAATAAGAAAATTTTCAAAAAAATAAGAGAAATTGGATTTTCAATTGAATCCGATGCACGGAATTGGATTTCCATTGAAATCTAATTTTTCAATTTTTATTTATTTATTTACGAGTAAAATAAAAAATGTTTATTTATTTATTTATGGGAAAATGTTTTATTTTTTCAATTTGTATTTATTTATGTATTTTCGGGAAATCCATGCAATGTATCATATTTTAGTCTATGTAGCTAGAATTCAATGCAATGCATTAAAATGCAAGAGTATTTTTTTAATGGAAATTTTTAAACAAATTCCAAGACTTACAGGAATCTGATGCATTATATCCAATTCTAGATGTATAGAGTAAAATTCGACATGTTGCGTCAAATCTAAATGGAATGAATCGGATTTCTGTACGACATCAAAGGCTTACTATGAGAATTTAAGAAAATTGGAAAACATCTTTAAGACATTTTTTAGATTCTAATGATTTTGGTAGAAAGCTTCTCTCACATAATCTAATCTTGTAAATGGAAAGTACATAATGAAATATCATAACCAAAAAGTGAGGAGGAAAGATGCATCAAGCACATCTACTCTTACATTGGATAATGTTTATATATTAGTGTATGACTTATCTTTGACCAAAACAAGTTATCTGTGACAGACCACAATGAAGATACTAAAAGAGGATCTGGAATGTGGCTTCAGACACAACACAAAGACAAACAAGAAGCATGACTCATAAACTCGATGAGGTTGGATTGCAATTGGATCAACACAATGCATTAGTTGCCATTGATGATGAGGATGAGACCTCATAAACTCGTACTAGTTCATCTAATGGGTATGAAGATGATGACATAAACTTGAAAAATGATTGTCCTGATACGTTAACTATAAATATTGTATTGCACATCAAGATTTGGATTCAGAATTTCTATAAATATTGGGGTTAGTCATTTTGGACATTCATTGGTGAACCCGACGTGAAACAAGGTGGTAGAGGAGTTGAAGATGAGGGGATCAGAACTTGTCGAAGCCATGGCGACAACCATTGATTGGATAATAAGTGCTCGCGAGGGCACTGGCGCCCTCGACAGGGCCATCGAAGTGATTGTTGGCACAATAGGCGGTTCAGTGGGAAGAACACCACGAGCTATTTAGAGGCCTACCAACCCGAGATGGTGATGAGGGACGTACCGGAGGACGGGCGACTGGCCGGATTCCCTCAGGTGGCAACGCAGGGCATCCACACAGAGGTGCTCGAGGTACAATTAGGGTGTCGGACCTGGGGAGAATTCGAAGGTCGGCTCCTCGAAAAATAGGGATTTCATGGAGTGGGTGGAGACTCTTGGAAAGTGGAGGAACGCGTCGGCGCTCCTCCGCGAGTTTGAGGAATGCTTTGGCCGGCTCTCAGCACTGGACAGGACCGTGCTTGACACGAGCCATGTCCTATTGTTCATCAAAGCAGTGGACGTGCGGGATCAGGAGCAGGTGGGTCTCCTGCTGGAGACAGATGACGGGCTGACGGCCGACTGGGCTGTGGTAAAAAGAGTCTGCAGCCATTTCGATAAACGACATGAATGGGGTGACGAGGGTTCGTCGATGGCAAGACCCGTTCCGGCAAGTTTGAGGACCCTTTGCTGGCACGAAAGGAGGAAACCCGAGATTGGCTTGAGACGGGCTCAACCTTGACCGGCATGGTCAAGGCCATCCGGAGGAGCGGTTCTGGAAGAGCTGACACAGATGGTGCATGACCTTTAGATCGTGTAGGCCCGAAGAGGCAATGGCGAACCGTCTCACGACTGGAGGCCTCCGGCAGCGTAGCGGTGCATGTGGTGTGACGTGGTCGGTCACATCCGGAAGGAGTGCGCAGACTTCGTAGAAGCACTCAGGACTAACGTTGTGTACCTATGGAACGGGAGGGTGCACACTAGCAAGACCCGAAAAGCCCTGGAGTTGAATACCGGACGCGACGGAATGAAGCGGCTGATGGAAGAAGCCGTGGCGCGACACGCTGAAGCCATTCACTACTCGGCATTGGCCGGAATCCAGGTAGGGAGTGACGACGGTAGCAAAGGGACGAAGGACTCTGGATTTTGGCCATCGGTGGTACGAAGCCTCTCTGGAGTAAGACTGAGGAAGGAGGAAGCGAACCGCGTAGAGAAGCAGATTCGGGAGGTTACCCGATGGGACGACCCGGTCGAGGAGAAGACCGGTTTCGTAGAAACCGCATGCCAGAACTACGAGGTTCTGGTGAAGGACAAGAGAGCAGGCAAGGCCGGGGGAGCCGGACCTTCGAAATGGTACGAGACGTGGAGCGGACCGGAGAAGAATGACTCCGGTAGTTCCGGTCCGCAAGATCGGATGAAGCAAGCCGGTTACCGACTGGGCACCGAGATAGAAAGCTCCTCGAAGAACAAATCCTCGACAACAAGGTGGAGATGTCGTTGAGGGAGGTGCTTGGAATTTCAAAGAAGGAGTTCCACGATTCCATCGTGGACTTGGTGAAGCGGAAACGGTTCTCGATAGAGCTGGAACCGGAGAAACCCGTGGAGGTGCGAACAACGTACCCGGAAGACATGGCCCTGGAAGACGAGTTGGCGGAAAGCCACTCTTCGAGGTTGCACTTGGCTAGAGCCACTATGGAGACCCCCATTCGGATCGGGGACGTCCAAGAGTCGGTGGTGGCGTTGATAGACCACGGTTCTGAGATCAACCTGATGTCTATGGACTTCTATAAGAAGGGAAAGTGGCTGATCAACACCAAGCACGGGTGGAAGATACGCACAGTGACGCGCACCACGGAGGAGCTGCGCGGGGCTTGCCCAAATGTACGTGTGAAAATCGGCGATGTCGAGATTGACCAACACTTCTTCATGCAAGAGACATCCTCGCACCCGGTGATACTAGGCGAACCGTATATTACGGCGGCATGCATGGAGACAAAGGTGTTGGATAACGGTTCGGCATACGCACGCATGAAGAACCAAGATGGGCGACACTCCATCCAATTTCTGACAGTGCAACCGAACCATGAGCGTAACCGCGAGACCCTCGGCGCCGATAGCCGAGGGGATTTTTAGAGAGGGCTATCAAGGCATGGGGCCGCGATAGTCAGGACACCCCGGAGGAACACCACGCGTGTACCATAGGTAGGACATTTTGGTTCTCCGACAACGGAGGTTGTACGATAACCGGCATTAGCGGCCGGGAAAGGAAGCGGGCAGAGGAACCTCTCAGGGCGTACGGTGTCCTTGGCCCCGACGAGGAGATAGGCAGCTTCGTGGAGGCAATCTCTTTCGATGACACCTTGGGAGAATTAAGGAAGGCACTAGAAGAAGGCCTCAGTGAAGACCGGACAATTCCGGTTTGTTCGGAAAGGATGTACGAATCCATTGTTGATTTCAAGAAAAGGGTCTAGTTGGATCAGACGGCCCGAGTGGATACGAAGTACAAGATTGGACCGGAAGGTGAGGCCAATCACGGCTCCCTTACCGGAGGGCAGCGAGGAACAGATGAAAGGGGTCGTGTCGGACCCAAGTTTGCGGAATCTAGCCGGCATAGGACACCGGTTCACTAACAAAACGTTACGGGAGCTCAAGGTCGGTGGGGGTGGCTTTCTACTGCCGGTGGAGGAGGACCGGTTTCGGAGGATGCTCAGGAGGCACGGGAAGGCCTTCACATTCTCACCAAAGGAGATCAGGTGCGTAGACCCGATGATCGTTGAGCCAATGGTTATCTTCATGGTACTGCATGTGTCGTGAAATCTCAAGCCGATTCCAGTACCTAGAGCTCACATCCCGAAGTTGATGGAGCTGTTGAAGCAGAAGGTGGAGATGGGCATCCTCGAGCCGTCGAGCGCCCCATATTCGAATTGGTGGTTTACCGTGCCAAAGAAGAACGGCATGTTGCGTTTTATTCAGGCCATGCAGCCAGTCAACAAGGTGACCATTCGGAATGCAGGAATCGGGCTGACCATTGATGAGTTCGCGGAAGCCTTCGCCGAAAGGTCAATTTATTCAGTCGGGGATCTGTACTCAAGGTAAGACCGATTCCAACTAGCCATAGAGAGCAGGGACATTACGACGATGCGGACCCCTCTCGGCCTAGTGCAGATGTGTACCCTACCGCAAGGAGGAACCAACTCGGTGGCGCACATGGTGCAAATGTGTACCCTTTCCTCGGTTGTTGAAAAAAGGGCGCAAGTTTGAGTGGAGCGGGGAACATACGGTCGGTCTAGAGATTGAAAGAAGCGCTTACCGCGGCACCGACATTCCGAAAAGCGGTTTACGGTAAGGAGGCCCCGATTTACGTGACCGTAGATATGAGGTCAACTGGGATAGGATGGGTGGTTAACCAAGAGTACAAAAACAGCATGAGGTTCCCCATCTGGTTCGGAGCAAAGGTACTTAGTGAGCGACAGAGAGGATACGCCCAAGTTAAACGCGAACTCTGGGGTATCATTTCGGCGGTCAAGGCCGACAAAGACTACTTGATCGGGGCAGAGGTGATAATTGAGATGGACCGCCTACCAATCCTCGGTATGGTTTCCGGATGCGCGACACTAGGCCTGGCGATGCTCAGGTGGATAGCGTACATTAAGTCCCTGAATCTGGAGATACGGCACATCTCCGGGAAGGACAACGCCATGGCCGACATGTTTTCGAGGGCGCGGTTTGATGATGAAGACGGCATGGTTTCGAAGGACGAGGAAGTCGATGTGGACTTCTTGAAGTCGGCTTATGTGACGACGAGGGAAGGGAGCACCCCGATGCTCAATGAGTTTGACGAGGGCGAGTACAACGGGGAGTGGCTCCAGATCGGTGGGTTCCTAAAGACAATGACGTCGAACGCGGCGTGGACGAGAGAAGAGGCGGACCAGATCCAAAAGAAAGCGTACCGGTTCTTCCTACAGCATGGAAGCATATGGAAACACCCGAAGAAGCAAGGCGGCATCCCACTCCGGTAGTGGCGAAGAAGGAAGAGAAGGAGGCGTTGCTAACGGCATATCACGAGAGTCCCTAGGCCGGACATCACGGGACGTGGGCCACATTCAAAAAGCTGAAGGAGAAGTATTGGTGGCCGGGATTGTACCGGGACATTCATCAGTTCGTAACGACTTGTGAGAGCTGCCAGATGCATTCCGTGGTCCGACATCGGGACGAGCTACACCTGACTTACCTGCCGACCGTCCACTTCAAGTGGATGGTGGACTTGGTGCTGGCAAGAGAGGATTTGATGAACCACGTGGAGGGTCAGGCATTGCCGAACAAGACGATTGCAGTCGTGTGCCGGTTCCTAATTGAGGAAGTGGTGTGCCAGTACGGGTGCATGGGAAAGATCGTGACTGACCGGGGGGAGTTGGATGCGCAGGAAGCCGACAAGCTATTCAGTCGGCTAGGGGTTAAGCTTTCCCTCACTACAACGTACAATCCGGAGGCAAACGGGAAGGTAGAGTGCGGGCACGGGCCGATTGTGAAGGCGATGTTCACTTCGGCTGGTATCTGGTTCGAACGATCTCAAGTGTTCGCTTCGGCTTGTACCCGGTTCAGACGGTATCTGGTTCTCAACACGCCCCCTCACGCTCAACTCGGGTTGGTTTCTTTCGGTTGATGTTCGCTTCGGCTGGTATCCGGTTCGAACAATCTCCAGTGTCCGCTTTGGCTTGTACCTGGTTCATACGGTATCCGGTTCTCAACACGCCCCCTCAAGCTCAACTCGGGTTGGTTTCTTTTGGTTGATGTTCGCTTTGGCTGGTATCCGATTCAAACGATCTCTAGTGTCTGCTTCGGCTTGTAACTGGTTCAGACAGTATCTGGTTCTCACTTGTACTCCCCCTCAAGTTTGGCAAGTCAGGGATTGTTAATCCAAGGTATGTTGAGCTTGATTCTCAACACACCCCCTCAAGCTCAACTCGGGTTGGTTTCTTTCGGTTGATGTTCGCTTCGGCTGGTATCCAGTTCGAATGATCTCCAATGTTCACTTCGGCTTGTAAACAGTTCAGACGGTATCTGGTTCTCGCTTGTACTCCCCCTCAAGCTTGGCAAGTCAGGGATTGCCAATCCAAGGTCTGACATGAATTGTCGAAACTTGTCGGCTCCTAGGGCTTTGGTGAAGATGTCGGTCGTTTGAAGATTTGTGTTGATGTGTTGAAGGTCGACATCTCCGGTGTGAACACGCTCTCGAATGAAGTGATAGTGGACTTTGATATGCTTTGTGTGTGTGTGGAACACCGAGTTCGGAGCCAGATAAATATTGCTCATGTTTTCACACTAGAGGGGAGTCAGATCCTTGATGGGAACGCCCAGATTCTTCAAAATCCTCTTGAGCCATACGGCTTCACATATAGCTACGGTTGCACCCCTGTATTTGGCCTCCGTACTTGAAAGAGTGACGGTCGGCTGCTTTTTGCTACTCCACGAAATCGCTCCGCTACCAAGGGAGAAGACAAAACCAGAGGTTGATCGTCGATCGGCTTTCAGGCCGGCCCAGTCGGCATCTGTGTACCATTCGAGTCGAATTGGTGTCACTGATTTGTAGAGAATGTCGTAATCCATTGTGCCGCTCACGTATCGTAATACTCGCTTAGCGCAATCAAAATGGATATCTTGCAGAGTATGCATAAAATTGGCTAAGGAGTCCGACTGGATAGTCGAGTGATCGTGAGATAGATGAGGCTCCCGATCAGTTGACGATATTGAGTCAGCTCGCACTCGTCTGTGCCGGAATTGGCATCTATTTTGAGGTTTCAATCGAGAAGGGTTGCCACAGATTTGCACTCAGCCATCCCAAACTTGTATAACAAGTTGAGGATGTAGTGGCGTTAAGAAATCATAATGCCGGTCAGAATTCGAATTACTTCGATTCCAAGGAAGTAATGGAGCTCCTTCATGTCCATCATCTCAAATTTGCTAGAGAGAAGGGACTTGACCTTGTTGATGTCGACTAGACTTTCATCTCCAATGACCAGATCATCTACATATAAGATTATGACAAACGGGCTTCCTGAGTCGTTTCATATGTAGAGGGAGTTGTCGGATTTCAACATTTGAAAGCTGATTTGATGAAGAGATTGCGTTATCTTCGAATGCCAAGCACGTAGTGCTTGTTTAAGGCCATAAAGAGGCTTCTTGAGTTGGCAGACGGCTTTCAGATGAATGTTGGATTCGAAGCCGCGTGGTTGTACCATGTACACCTCCTCTTCTAATTCGCCTTGAAGAAAGTTGTTCTTGACGTCCATCTGGTGGAGATGCCACCCTTTCGCTGATGTGAGTGCGATCACGGTTCGCACAGTCCTCATCTTTCCCACCAGGGCAAATGTCTCTTCGTAGTCGACTCCATGTGTCTGTGTGTATCCTTTCGCTATGAGTCGAGCTTTGCAGCAATTTACGGAGCCGTCGGCATTATACTTCACCTTGTAAATCCATCTGCAGCTGATTGCCTTCTTGTGCGGTGACTAGGGAACAAGATCCCATGTCTCATTTTTGGAGAGTGCTTGCATCTCCTCATTCATCGATTCAACCCATCTAGGGTCCTTTGCGGCTTTGGAAAACGTTTTCGGCTCTCGTACAGTTGCGACCTTCATCATAAAAGCGTAAATATACTCATCGTAGCCGAATCGGCTTACTAGGTTCTTTTCTCAGGTGGATTGGCGGAGCTTCTTGTTTGTGGATACTAAGGCTTTCTTCACTCCATTTGTCCGGATGTTGAGGCCTTCGAACTAACTATCGAGGGAGTGAGTCAATTCGTTGCCGTCAAAGTGATCGTCTTCATATTCCGGTATTTTCGCCTTGTCTTTGTCCATCTTCGGACTACACCGAGATGTGTTTTGGTCGCACGGGAGCTCTTGTGGCCCACTAAGCCTTGTCGTAATCGGACTTTCTTCGAACATGTGTTCGAGTCAATCTCCATCTTCTATCTCTTGTTCGGCGGATTCAGGCCATGCGAGATCAAACTTGAAGTTGTCTCTAGTGCATACTAGGATGCTGACTCATCGAAAACGACGTACCCCTTTTGCTCCAGTGAGTATCCTACGAGGATACATTTCTCAGACTTCGGGTCGAGCATTTGTCACTTCTCATCGGGGATGTGCACGTATGCAATGGAGCCGAATATCCGAACATGTGATAGATCCAGCTTCTTTCCGAAAAACTTCTCATGCGGGGTAACCTCATGCACTCCAGATCTCGTGCACTGATTTGTGAGGTACACGGCAATATCCACTACTTCGGCCCAATATGACTTCAGCAGATACTTTTCGTTCATCATGGCCCGTGCTACTTCGAGGATGTGCAGATTCTTTCGTTCAGCTACTCTGTTCAATTGTGGAGTGTGTCGACATGAAAACTCTCGCCGAATTCCTTCTTTCCTTAGAAAAGCCGAAAATTCGTCAGAGAAGTACTCTTTTCCTCCATCCGACCGAAGACATCGTACATGTTGGCCCGTGGCTTTCTCGACTTCATTCTTAAATTTTTGGAAGTGTCTGAACAGTTCACTCTTTTACCGCATGGGGTAGATCCATATGTGTCTGGAGAATTCTTCAATGAAGGCCATGTAGTATCAACATCCACCGAATGTAGTTGTTTGAGTTGGTCCCGACTCCCCATACATTAGAATGAATTACGTCGGGTACACCTTTGATCACGTTTCTCTCCTTCGGGAACGGGTGTCGATGTTGTTTGCCGAATTGGCAAGCTACACATACGCCTTCAATCTCTTTCTCTTTGAAGGTCGGGAGTCCGATGATGACTCCTTTCGATTGCATTGCCTTGAGTTTTTGGAGGTTGTTGTGGCCAATCCACTTGTGCCACAACTCTATGTCGGTGTTGGGTTTGGTACCTTTTGCAAACATGGCCGATTTCATCTCGTGCGAGTCAAGAATGAACATTCGGCCCTCTCTTCGTCCGCAAGTGATGAGTCGACCCTCTATTTCGATGACGCAACCGCCTTGGTTGAATCGAACTTGCATCCCTTGCTCAAAAATTTGGCCAACATAGACCAAATTCTTCGTAATGGTAGGTACATGCAAGACATTCTTAATGTAAGTTTGGCCACCTTCTTTGCTGAATGGAACATTGCCGATGTGCCAAATCGGATGAGTAGTGTCATCTCTGGTTTCGACATAGTCAGATCAATCCAGCTCTCGAAGTTCTCCGAACCATTCTTGATGAGACGTCATATGGTTCGAGGCACCGGAGTCAACGAACCATATGTCTTCCGAACTACATGCACTATTTGAAGTAGAAGCCGACATAGAATTTGCTCTATGTCTCATCAGGAACATTCTGCCATTATCATCATAGTCAGAGTTGGTTGCGTAATTGGTGAGTTGTCGACTAGTGGAAGCTGACTCGCACATCTTCTTTCAGCACTCTTCTTCGTGGTGACCAACTTTGTTGCAATATCCGCATTCGATCGAGGTTTGTCGGCTCAGGCCGGAATCGAAGCTCCCCCTTCATCCGAAGGTTCCTTGATGTCTTCTGTCTTGTTGCCGAAATTGGGAGTTGTTTTCATGAGTCGAACCTCATCCGCCTCGTCCTTGGCCGAATCGGCCTCTTGCCCGGCCGCATCCTCTTCCTCCATTCGAATGTGTGTAGAGCATGTGGCCTTCCAAGTCATTGCTCCTTATTTGAACATGGTTTTCTTCGACCAACAACATGGATTGAAGATCAAAGAATGAGGGTGGATTCTCTCATGCTAGTACGGCGGTCCTCATCATACCGAACCGTGGTGCAAGGCCATTGAGGCATATTTACACCATCTCATCATCGTCCACATGGACACTTATTGAGCCGAGTGAGTCATAAAGCTCCGTGATCTTCAAGGTGTAGCTTATGACGGACATATCCCTTTGTTGGATGTTGTTCAACTCTTGGTGTAGTTGAAGCTTTCTCGCAATTGTGTTGGCGGCGAAAATCTTTCGTAGATTCTCCCACACTTCCTTCAGCGTCTCAACTTCTCGAATGTAGCCAAGCATGTGGTCATGAACACATGTCGCCAAGCAATACATTACTCAACTCGCCACTTGCTCCCATGTTGAGTAGTCGGCATCCTTCGGGTCGGGTCGATTTTCTTGTGCTCCTTTGATGTAGCTCCAATATCCTTGACTGACATGGTATTGGTGCATCTTGTACTCCCAAGATGCAAAATTGTTTCGGTCCAACTTCTCGCTAGGGAGAGCGCACCCCATTTGAGTATTCATTGTCGATGAAGCTTTCTTTCTTCTTTTCCTTCCCTCTTGAACAAGAGCTATGTAGTCGCACTACGATAGCGATGAACCGGTTCCTCTCGAACGTCGGCGTAGAACACAACACACACGAATGGGCTAGATCGAGCTACCAAACCGCTCTGATGTTAGGAATATGTCCTTCCAGTGGGAGGAGCCGACTGCTCGGAGAGAGCCAACAGTCGAAGACAGGGAGCAGTCGACTGATCGAATGAGAGCCAACAATTGAGTCGACTTAGAGAGAGTTGATCGAGGTTACCTCTTCCATGGACTTGAGTAGACCGATTTTATAATCAATCAGGCGTAGATGCAATTCATTATCCGAACTACTATTCAGTATTTCTAGCGCCCTCTTTGATGCAATTCGAGATTCTCAAGAGTTTTCAAAGGCACATTATGAAAACTTAACAAAAAGACCTCTCGTCAAATCAAATATTGTGGGGGCATTCCGAGAATTGAACTCAGGACCTCCCGCCTAAGCGAGAATCATTCCACTAGACGAAATGCCATTATGAATTTAAAAACAAGTACATGCACATTATGACAACTCATCGAAGCTAATATTGTGGGGGCCTTCAAAGAATTGAACATTAAGACCTCTTGTGCCCTAAGGAAGAATCATGCCCCTAGACCAAATGCCCTTGTGAGTTTTCAAAATCACATTCTAACTCGGGGCCTCTCGCACTCTAAGCGAGAATCATGCTACTAGACCAAATGCCCTTGTGAATTTAAAAAGAAGCTTTAGAAGATATGGTTGTTTGTCAAGCTAGTATTGTGGGGCCATTCCGAGAATTGAACTCGGGACCTCACCCAAGAATCATGCTACTAGAACAAATGAGCTTTTGAATGTCAAGTTTTGTAGCCGCAATTACATAACGGAACCTCTTGCACCGGAAGCGAGAATAATTACACTAGACCAAATCCTTGTGACAAGTTTTATCAAATCACATTCAAGTAACCTCTCATCCGAGTAAGTAAAACGGGGGCATTCCACCCTAAGCAAGAATCATGTCACTAGACCAAATGCCCTTGTCAATTTTGACACGTGTAGGTAAAATATATTACAAATATATTTGACAACGAGCTTATTGATGTGGCCTTGAGGAAGTTGATTTTTCTATTTTTTATTATGATGAGTGATTATGGTGTGGGAACAGAAGCAGATTTTCATGACTAAGTGAGAAATTGTTTTTTTTTAACTCGTTTGTTGTGTTGTCCATACAAGATTTCGTTGATAATCAGCAACATTGACAGATGGTTGATGTTGATTGAATGAAGCGGGTTTTATTTTTCATTACGATGATTGATGATGGCGGTGGGGATTGAAGCATGTTTCCATGAAGAGAGGATAAGTGAAGATGGTGTGATGGCCGAAGCATATCATGAGGAGATGTGGAAATTGTTTGCACTTAATTTGTTGTTGTTTTTCACAAGCCATTGTTGGTAATCGATGAGATGTTTGATGCGTACTGAATGAAGTAGTTTTTTTCTTTTGAGATAATGATGAGTGGGAAGCATATTTTTCTTGAGGAGCCGTTGTTTGACGTAGTTGATTGTCTGTTTTTCATTACGATGAGTGATGGGGGTGTGGAAATTGAAGCATATTTTCATGAGATGAGTGTTGATGGTGTGGGAGCTGAAGCAGATGATGAGATTATAATATCATTTTGTTCTCATAGGTACATCTTTTGGGAGATTTATATATATATATATATATATATATATGGTGTTGTTCAATAGGATGATTATTGATGACGGTAGAGATTGAAGCATATTGCTATGATGAGAGGATGAGTGATGATGGCGTGGAGGCCGAAGCAATTCATGAGGAGAGGAGGAAATATTCTAGCCTCATTTTGTTTGTTATTTGTACAGGAATTGGGTGGTAATCGGCGAGATGGCTGATGTGGATTGAATGAAGAATTTTTTCTGTGATAAGCATGAGTGAATATGGTGGAGGGGTCGAAGCCGACTATCATAAGTGGGTGAGGAAACTTTTAGACTAATTTTTGTTGTTAATACAGGATTTTCATGAACACTGGCAACATGCTAATCGGCGAGATGGTTGATGTGGACTGAATGAAGAATTTTTTTCTGTGATAAGGATGAGTGAAGATGGTGGGGGGGTCGAAGCCGACTATCATGAGTGGGTGAGGAAACTTTTAGACTAATTTTTTTTTGTTAATACAGGATTTTAGTGGACATTGGCAACATGCTAATCGGCGAGATGGCTGATGTGGACTGAATGAGGAAATTTTTTCTGTGATAAGGATGAGTGAAGATGGTGGGAGGGTTGAAGCCGACTATCATGAGTGGGTGAGGAAACTTTTAGACTAATTTTTTGTTGTTAATATAGGATTTTCATTGACATTACCAAGATGCCAAGATGGTATACAAGGAGTTTGACAGATCATCCCTAGATGAATGTATGTTGGTGCTATTGGAACATGTCATGGTCATAAATGGAACTATTGATTTACATGTTAAGGCATCAAATGGACTTCTATCATGAACTGTAGTGGAAGCAGTTGGTCATATTGGTCTACGGGGTTGTTTACCTCTTTTTCTTATGGTGATGAACAGTATATAGGTGTAGAAACAGTATTCTCTAGGCATATCTACCATGGTGGCCCTGAAAACATACTTTTGGAAGCAGCGCTAAATGCGATATTTACATTGAGCAGCACTACGGTGGA
The DNA here is from genome assembly GCF_043228905.1 of Azolla caroliniana. Taxonomy (NCBI): domain Eukaryota; kingdom Viridiplantae; phylum Streptophyta; class Polypodiopsida; order Salviniales; family Salviniaceae; genus Azolla; species Azolla caroliniana. The sequence goes on from NW_028230447.1 coordinate 19,569,993, forward strand.
GGTGTTGTTTTCTCTAGTTGAAGCTATTTGTTTTAGATGGGGTTCAATAGTTCAATAGTTTTCTACTTAATTATGTTGAATTTTTCTTTGTAATACTGAACTTTTTTGTATATTGCCTTTGGCCACTTTATGTTAATACCAATGGAGGATATTTTTTATGGAAAAATATATATATATATATTACAAATATTCTAACAATTGAACTCAAAAACCTCGCATCAAAGTTGGTAAAATCACTAAACTATGCACATTATGAAAATTGAACTCGAAGTCCTCTCGTCGAATTTACTAACATGGGGGTATTCTAGGAATTGCACTCATGACCTCTCACACCCAAAGCATGAATATGCCATTAGACCAAATGTCGTTGTCAAGTTTTATGTGCAAATTCAGATAATTGAAGCAAAAAACTTACGTTGGCGTTAAAGTGCTTGGTTAAATTATTAAACTAGGCACATTTTGACAACTGAACTCAAAAATTTCTTGTCGAAGTTAGTAAAGTTATTAAACTATGCACATTTTGAAAATTGAACTCAAAGACCTCTCATTAAAGTAAGTAAAGTGGTGTCATTCTGAGAATTGAAGTTTTAGAACTAGAAGATATGGATCCTTGTCAAGAGTTTTTAAGGGCACATTATGAAAACTAAACTAAAAGTCCTCTCCTAGGCTATCCAAAGTTCTATCTCCTTTTCTACCTCTTTCAAGTCTAATAGGTTTTCAAATTGGTCACGTACTAGTGCGATAACATCCATTCCCCTTGCTATGGTGCTTGGATGTGCTAACCGAGTCCAATTGGCTAGCATGATGACTTCATTTTGTTAGGAATATGTCCCTCCAATGGGAGGAGTTGACTGCTCGAAGAAGATTCGTTTTCTAGTGGATTGAAGATTCGTTTCTCAACACATTTAGGTCTAAATCTTTTTCACTAATGGATATTGATTGTTTGGGGTTCTTTTTAGTCATTAAGGTGGGTTTATATTTAAAAAGGTCCCTTTAAGGTGTTTTTGTGTTCTTTCGTTCGTTTGAAAAAATATATATTCTTGTCTAAAAGTTTCAATTTTCTCCATGAAATTATTTCTCGTTCGAAAATCCTATTCTTAGAGAAAAGTGATTTTTTCATACAAAAAATTTCCAATTTTGATTGAGAAATGATTTACCATCCGAATTTTTTGAATTCCAATCCAAAACAAATTTCTCTTTTGAAATGATGATTTCTAGTTCAAGATGAGTTCTCGTCCAAATTTTACTTTTTTCATAATATTACAAAATCTTTGAATTTCTTATGCCTCTTATATTACCTTTTGCCTTTATAGTGGGAGAGAAAAGTATCAACATATATTACGTGAAACATTTTAGGTAGTAATCACCTACTTATGGGATATGAGGTGTGGTTATGGAAAAATAAAAGTTAAAATTTTGATTATAGAAAACAAATAGTACACTAAAAACCAAAACAAGCATTGAGATATTTAAACTTCTTGATTTAGCCTTTTATTCATCTTGTTGGGGCATCCTCAATGTCCTCCTTCTATATGGGTTCTCTCACCTATGGTTTTCCTTGGGATCTTACGAAAAGCCCACCAATAGCCTCACTTAGGTCATGTGTCAAGCCTAGATCACCGTTTACCTTTTCATTTGTGAAACAAGCAAGACCGGACATCAAGAACTCTTGAGCTACTAAAACTTGTACATTATGACCTAAGAGAACTCTTCCACTCCTCTCATGTATAAATTATTTTTGAAACCAAGAACCTAATTAATAACACGATTTGGTTTCCTCTTCCACTTTCCAGAGTAATGTGGCCACAAGGCTTTAGATTCCCTAGCTTTTCCTCATGTGCCTTATTCTCTTGCACCTAAGCTTTCATCCTTAGCACCAATGTCAAATCATTGTTGGACCATGAATTAGTGTCACTATGTGTTGTGTGTGTGTGTGTGTGTGTGTGTGTGTGTGAAAAGAGAAAATTTTGAAATGGTAGTTTTATGATAGATCGGGATTCTGGTTGAACATATCATCAAAAGAAAAGTAAGGAGATGAAATTTAAGTGAACAACAAAGAATAGCTCAAATGTTGAGAGTTCCCATTGGAACAACTAGATCAAGCATTCAATGCCTACTAAAGGCAACAAAATGGAAAAAATATGAGCCACAAAGCATAAGCAACGCCAATGAAGTGATGAGTAAATGAATACGTCAATAAAAATTTGTCTAACATTGGTCGCCCATCTGAGGATAAGAACAAGTGTATGCCCTAAAGGAAAGAGTAGTGTTGAATGCTATAAAATACATTATCTTTTATCAATGGTGCATGGTAGAAGAGAGAGTGTTATTTTTATCCAACAAGAGAGTTCTTGAAGCTATATAATAAGCAAGGGAGCTCATTGTTAACTTCACACAAAATTTCGTTATTGAGTGACCGGGCTTTGTTGACAAACATAATCATGGGGTGGCAAATCACAAGGGTGCATGGAAGGCCTGCAATGACCAAGATGATGTTTGTCTTCAATTGTAGACTCTCCATTTGGAATCAAGGATATCAACGCAAGCTCTTTAATGTATTAATCCCACTCGTCCTAGGTAAAATGGTTTAACTATTGTAAATCTCATTTTGACCTTAATTTTGTTTCCTCCCAAACTTGATGTAATTTGCGATCATTATAACAACCTTTGTGATTTAACCTAAATTCGGGATTGCAAAATGATATTGACAAGACGTAGGATTCAAATTCATGCTTCTGATTTATCAGCACTCAATCTTAGGTCTCGTAATTGGACCTAGGGACACCTTTGTCTCAAATCAGCCCTAGCTAAGATTGATTTATCCTTAGGCAAAGAGAAAGCTCCTTAGAGCCAAGAGGAGTAAATAACTACTCATTGAGACCAAGCTCAACTGGCAGAAGTCTTTCATGTTGAGAATCAAACTCAACTTCCCTAGTGTGGGAACACACCCTAGTATACTCATGTGTGAACACCCCACCACCTAATATAGTAACTAGTGTGTCATAGAACCTTAAAGTTCTATGACACATATTTAGTGTAGTTAAGTCTCCACCACTCTTTAGTAAGTGGTGGTTGTATAGAGAGAAGGTGACTACATAAGCACCTCTCTCCTCTTTGTAACAGTTGGTTGATTCTTGTTCTTATTAATACAATTTTTCTTGTTTTCCATAAAACTCTGTTCTCTCTCTCTCTCTCTCTCTAGACACACACGCGTGCGTGCGAAACACACATATCTCTTCTGCTGCAAAGAATCCTATCTAATTCTTTACATGGTATCAGAGCGCTTGGTAGCTTGATCCAAGCCCATCGTCTTCGCTAGTGTTGTGTCTCGCCTACGTTCATGAAGAACCGGTCGATTGTTGTAGCAGCAACCTGCACATTTCGAATGAAGAAGATTCAACATGAATACTCGGATGGGAAGTGGTCTTCCCACCGAGAAACTCAGCAGAAACAACTTTGCATCTTGGGAGTACAAGATGCACCAATACCTTGTCGGCCAAGGCTATTGGGGTTATATCGAGGGAGCACAAGAAACGCAACCCAACCCAACACATGCCGACTACCTAGCTTGGGAGCACACGACGAGTCGTGCATTGTACTGCCTTGCATCATGCATCCATGATCACATGCTCGGCTACATCCAAGAGGCCAAAACGCTAAAGAGGCACGGGGGAATCTCAAAAAGATATTTGTGGTCAATACGACCACAAGAAAGCTTCAACTTTGTCAAGAGTTGGACAACATACAACAGAGGGACATGTCAATCGGCAACTACATCTTGAAGATCAAGGAGTTGTGCAACTCTCGTGAGTTGTGCAACGTCAACATCGACATTAATGAAATGGTGCAAATATGCCTCGGTGGATTAGCACCTCGATTCGGCGCAATAAGGTCAGCCGTCCTTGCAAGGGAAAATCCTCCCTCCTTTTTCGATCTCCAGTCAATGCTACTGGTCAAAGAAAATCATGTTTGGACAAGAAGAAATGTGCATGAAGGACATATGCTCTATACGAATTTTGATGGAGGAAGAGGACAAGGTCATGGAAGAAGAGGTTGATTCGGCCAAGGCCGACACAACCAAGAACAACCCCGAGAACTCAACTACTACTACCTTCAAGACATTTCAAATGCGCGAGGCGGAGTGTCTGGCTGAAGGGGGAGCAATCATGCCGGACCCAACCGATAAAACAATTCCGTTCAGTGCGGATATTGTGGCAAATTCGGCCACTATGACATAGAGTGTCAGAAGAAGAAGAGCGAGTCAACCTCCACATGCTGACAACTCACCAACTACGCCTCAAACTCTAACTACGATGATCGTGGAGAAATGTTCATGATGTGACACAAAGCGAATTCGATGACGGAATTATGCCTGACAAGCACCTCCAACTTAGAAAATGTATGGTTTTTCGATTTGGGTACATGCAATCACATGACGTCTCATAAAGATTGGTTTCGAGAGTTACGAAAACCCGAACAACCTGGCTATGTGGAAACTGGGGATGACACGATTCACCCCATTTAGCATGTCAGAAACGTCCCTTTCAACAAAGAAGGGAATCAAACCTACATCAAAAACGTCTTGCATGTTCCAACTATAACGAAGAATCTAGACTCGGTCAGCTAGATTGTGGAACAAGGCATGCAAGTTTGATTCAATGATAGAGGATGCTTCATCGAAAAGGAAGGCTGAATTATCGCTCACGGTCGAAGAGAAGGCCGAATGTTCATCCTCGATTCACACAAGATGAAATTGGCAATGTTTGCCAAGGGAAATAAAGCCAACGCCGACATAGAGTTGTGGCACAAAAGAATCAGCCACATCAATCTTCAAAAGCTCAAAGGAATGCAATCGAAAGGAGTCATCATCAGACTCCCGACTTTTACCAAAAAGGAGATTGCATGCATATGCGAAGCCTGCCAATTCGGTAAACAACATCAACAAACGTTCCTGAAAGAGAGGAACGTGAGCAAAGGGATCCTAGATGTCATACATTTAGATGTATGGGGACCAGCCCAAATCGCTACATTCGGAAGATACTAGTACTATGTGACGTTCATCGACGATTTCTCCAGGCACGCCTAGATCTACCCTATGCAGTAGACGAGCAAAGTGTTCGGACACTTCCAAAAATTCAAAAACGAAGTCAAAAAGGCAACCGGTCGACATGTCCAATGCCTTTGATCGGACAACGACAAGGAATATTTCTTCGACGCCTTCACAGCATACCTTCAACGAGAAGGAATTCGTCTAGAGTTTACCTGCGGACACACACCTCAACAAAATAGAGTAGCCGAACAAAAAAACCGGCATATACTTGAGGTGGCAAGGGCAATGATGAATGAGAAACATCTGCCGAAATCATATTGGGTTGAAGCGGCGAACACGACCGTCTATCTAATGAATTGTTGCACAACATCTGGAGTGCAAAATATTACCCCCCCCCACGAAAAGTTCTATGGAAAGAAGCTGGATCTATCCCACATACGGATATTCGGCTCTATCGCATTTGTACACATTCCCGATGAAAAGCGACAAAAGCTCGATCCGAAATTGGAGAAGTGTATCCTTGTGGGGTACTCGCTCGAACAAAAGGGGTATAAGTGCTTCAACCCCTCTACCCAAAAGGTATGAGTGAGTAGGGATGTCGTATTCGACGAATCGGCATCCTAGTACACGGTCAACTCAGCTCCATCCAGCCTAATCGAAACTGATTTCGATATAATCAACTCGGATGAAGATGATCAACTAAGGCTCACAACAGAGGAAAGTCCAATCTCAACTAGATTGAGTGGACCACATGAGCCACCGAGCGACCAAAGCACATTGTGGGCGAGTCCGAAACAAAACAAAAGAAAGGTCAAAATGCCTGACTATGAAGACTCAAATGGAAACGAATCGGATCGCTCACCCGACAATGAGTATGGTGGATTGGATGTTCCTAGCATGGGACACCATGTGCACCTCGACGCTCCACCCGAGAAAAGAATGTAGTCAATCGATTCGGCTACAATGACTACATGGCATATCATTATGCATTCATGATGAAGGTGGCGACAACTCGAGAGCCGAAATTGTTTTCTGAAGCCTCGAAGGACCACGCGATGGGTCGAAGTGATGAATGAGGAGATGCAAGCACTCTCCCAAAAGGAGACATGGGATCTTGTCCCCTCTTCACCCCATCAAAAGGTAATTGGATGCCGATGGATATACAATGTGAAGCACAATGTCGACGGCACCGTTAATCAGTATAAGGCCCAGCTTGTGGCAAAAGGGTATGCACAGACACACGGGGTCGATTACGAAGAGACCTTTGCCCTAGTGGCAAAGATGATAACCATTTGAACCGTGATCGCGCTTGCAACAGCAAAGGGTTGGCACCTCCACCAAATGGACATAAAGAATGCTTTTCTACTAGGCGAGTTAGAAGAGGAGGTGTACATGGTACAACTACCCGGATTTGAGTCGACCACGCATCTGACTGTTGTCTGCCGACTCAAAAAGCCTCTCTACGGTCTCAAGCAGGCACCGAGATCATGGCATTCGGAGATAACCCAATATCTTCACCAAATCGGCTTTGAAATGTCCAAGTCCGACAATTCATTGTTCATCCGGAGCGACTCTAGAGGATAGGTATTCATCATAATATATGTGGATGACTTGGTCATTAGAGGAGAGCACTTAGCAAATATCAATCATATCAAAAAGCTTCTCTCTAGCCGATTCAAAATGAAAGACATGAAGGAGCTACATTACTTTCTAGGTATAGAAGTAATTAGGACTCCATTCAGCATCATGATCTCCCAACGACACTATGTTCTGAATCTTCTCTTCAAGTTTGGGATGACAGAGTGTAAGCCCATCGCTACCCCTCTCGATCGAAATCTAAGGTTAGATGCCGACTGCGGCACAAAAGAGTGTGAGCCAACTTTCGGAAGCCTTTATCTATCCCACCATTACTCGGTCTGACTTCAACTATCCAGTCGGCTTCCTTAGCCAATTCATGAAAACTCTGTGTGACATTCATCTCGACTATGCTAAGCGAGTGTTACACTATGTGAGTAGGACGATGGATTTCGGCATCCTCTACAGATCGGCCACACTGATTCGACTCGAAGGGTACACTGATGCCAATTGGGCCAGCTACAAAGCTGACAGACGATGAATATTGGGATTTGTCTTCTCCCTCTATAGCGAGGCAATCTCCTAGAGCAACAAAAAGCAACCGACAATCACATTGTTGAGCATAGAAGCCGAATACAGGGGTGCAACCGTCGCCGCATGTGAAGTCATTTGGCTAAACCATATATTGAAGGATGTGGGCATTCCCATCAAGGATCCTATTCTTCTCTACTGCGACAACATGAGCAGCATTCACTTGGCCCGCAACCCAGTATTCCACGCTCAAACTAAGCACATTGAGGCGCACTATCATTTCATCCGAGAACGTGTCCTGGCCGAACACGTCGACCTGCAACACATCAGTACGAATATGCAAACGACTGACATCTTCACACAAGGCCCTAGGCGCCGACAAGTTACGGCAGTTCATGGCAACACATCAGTACGAATATGCAAACGACTGACATCCTGCAACACATCAGTACGAATATGCAAACGACTGACATCTTCACACAAGGCCCTAGGCGCCGACAAGTTACGGCAGTTCATGGCAAACCTCAATCTCTCATCACCGACCAACCAAGCTTGAGGGGGAGTATGGATAAGGAGTCGCCCGACGTGACGTCAATCGAAGACCAAACCAAGTGGGTCGGCTATCCAAAACCGAAGTCGGAGCTGACTCAAAGCCAACCGGAAGTTATGTTTGAGGGGGCGTGTTGAGAATCAAACTCAACTTCCCTAGTGTGTGAACACACCCTTGCATACTCATGTGCACCCCACCTCCTAATATAGTAACTAGTGTGTAGTGTAGTTAAGTCTCCACCACTCTTTAGTAAGTGGTGGTTGTATAGAGAGAAGGTGACTACATAAGCACCCCTCTCCTCCTCTTTGTAACAGTTGGTTGATTCTTGTTCTTATTAATACAGTTTTTCTTGTTTTCCATATAATTATGTTCTCTCTCTCTCTCTCTCTCTCTCTCTCTCTCTCTCTCTCTCTCTCTCGACACACACACACACACGTAAACACACATATCTCTTCCACTGCATAGAATCCTATCCAATTCTTTACATTTCAAAACCGATTTACTCGAGCGAGACAAAGGGGAGTGGAATTTCGTGTGTAGGGATAAACTCGGGAGATTGAGGAAGCAATGAAGAAGTAATAAGAATCAAGCATCAGGCCCGCTCCTTATCGATAACCGCCAAATACAAGAGCATTATCCCATGCATAAAGTCCATGTTTACAAGAGATTCCATGTGAATCATGACAATAAACATGGAGTGCCAACTCATCAACAAAATCCCACAAGCCGTCATCAGCAAAACCATCTTCGTTAGTTGAGGTCCCCATTGTCTACCTCAACATTTCACTTGCACACACGAATTCTCGCAAGAACAACAAGTTCTTAACCGTCATACATTCACTTTTTGGCACCAATATTTCTTGAGAATGCACACTTGTCAGAGTTTTTTGGGAGCATAACCCTAGCATGTTGTGGTTTTTCTCGACTTTGTACGAACCTCACATCCTCACATGAGAACCTAGACAAGGGATCTTGGTGCCAACAAAACCTAACAACTTGTCTTTGCAATAATGAAGCTCCGGATAACATTATATTTATGTATTTTATTTATTCCCCAATTAGCAAGGGGCTGATTTGGAAAAATGGCTCTTGCTTTTACTTTGCAAAAGTAATGATGTATAATAGATGTACCATATTTACTAGGGCACATTAAACATCCTTGCAACTAAGCTACTATCACATGTTTTATATAACCCCCATCTCTCCCTTTTATAATGCTAGAAGGTTTACCTCTCTTTCTCCAATGAGGCAAATTGCACTCTCTCATACATTCTAGAGCTAATAATTTTTTAGGCCTCAAGAGCCTCAACATAAATATTGAAGACATTAATGCAAATTGCAAGAATGAAAGAACAATGAAGCATGAATGTAATATACCTTCAAATCCATGGGAATACATTTTTAAATCTTTCACGCATTCACATTAAAACCCCATTCACATTGTTTAGGAACATGAACGTAAAATACCTTCAAATCCATGGAAATACATTTTTAAATCATTCACAGGTTCACATTGTTTAGGAAAGTTTTGGACATTATAACGTTTTTATGTATCCTCTAGCATTGTCAAATTTAGGGCAATGCATTGTTGGAAAGTTACTAACTAATGAGATGAAATGTCAAGATGTCTTTTAAACTCAATTGGTGATGAAGGATTCGAACGAAAGAGGATATAGAGACATTAAAGAAATAAAATAATGATGGATTTAGGTATTACTTCGAAGGGGAGAGGGGAGTTATTGGGTCAATAAATGATTAAAATCATTGTCAAGATAGGCTCAATTTTAGATATGTCAAAGGTGCTAGATAAGGACGATCTAAGGTATAAACTTTATGCTTTTTCTTTATTCAGAGAGCAATACTCCTCATAACCCAAGAGGTGTTAGATACGAATGATCCCCACTCTTTACGCTTTTTGTTTATTCTATAAGGGCAATACTAGCCTTGAGAAAAGGACTCAATATACCCAATCTTTTCTTTGCTTTGGTCCTAATGTTGTCTACAAGGTTTCAAGCTAGGGAATCATCAAAAATTTTACTAAACTTTATCTAATAAAGTAACTTTAGGAGGGTTATCAAGTAAGGTTCTAAGATAAAGGAACCTTGAATCTTAAGCCTCCAGAAAATAGCTCGGTATATCCAATCTTTTCTTTACCTTGTTCCTAATGTTATCATCTACTAAGGTTTTAAGGTAGGAGAATCTTGGAAATTTATACCAAAGTTTATCTAGTAACGTTCCTTTAGGGAGGGTATCAAGTAAGGTTCTAAGATAGGGGACTCCAGAATATTTGTACAATGTTTTATCTAATAAGGTTCCTCATAGGTGAGAATATAACATGAGCAAGGTAGCTTGTCCTATTTTCTTTTTATGAACGTATTCTGAAGGATAATTAAATGTTTGAAAATGCATCTCCAAGTTGCACATTTGGTACAAAATGAATGGGAATTGTTACATTGATGCATAATAGAAAAATGTAAAGGGGGCATGCAATTTTTTGTTGAAAACACATGTTATAGGCTAGAAATGGAAATAGGAAATTTGCACTAAAAAAGGAACAAATACATCGATACAGTTTCTCTTGGATTCGCTACATGTTTGTAGTTGTAATGCCTAAGAATGAGCAGCTATCTACTAAATTCATTACATATCGTGGGCGAGATCTAATAACGTCTAGGTGTGACATGCTTTTCATTTTCTATTAATGTATTAATATATTATTAAAAGATATTTTATTGTGTGGTTATCTACTTGGCATGAATTGAAAGGAAATATTTCAAATTCAATGCATTAGGACTTGTCGTGACCTACATCGTTTGAACTACTTTTTGCATCCCATGAGATAAAGAGTGAACGTATGTTACTTGATGTAGCTTCACATAGTCAACAAAGCTTACGGATAAAGCAAACCCAATTAGAATGCGTCGAGCATCTCTCTTATTCCCATTATTCTGACCATGTTTGTAACTGAGGATCTTAGACTTGGAGTTACTTGTGTTTAAATTAATACCAATCTAGATGAAGCAAAAGTGAGAGCATCATTTAGTGTCACGAGTTAGTAACAATTTCTTAGTTAAAAGGCTTTTGTGATGTTAAAGACAATGGCTTTGGATTAAAAGTTGAAAAATACAACCATCGTGGAAACCTGGGAAAGCAATGCATTAATGGGCTTCATTGAATACACATTTGGCGTCACCATAGGACCACAAATAATGTGATGTTGTCTTAGCACTTTCCAGTAGTTGTATTAGGTTGATATCATTTTGCATTAAATGAAAGTGCATTTTGATCACTATTTTGTTAGTGCAATTATTGGGCGGTTTGTTTGCGGAACTTGTGTGTGCATTCCTAAAGGCGTTACAACACCACGTTTCCATCATAAACAATGAAAATTCATTACATCAAACACATCCCAACCATAAAGGCAATAGTAACTTACCCCAAGTATAGGACTTAATGAACCACGGCCTTGTTGCAAGCGATGTTGTCAAAAGCAAGAGTCATGGTGTTGATGATCATGGCCTAATGATTAACTTACAAGTATACTTAACCTCCATTCAACTAAGGGTGTCTTCCTTATAACTATTTCAATTGTCTCAAACGTTGTTCACACTCATACCAATGTCTAGAGCCCCATATCCTAACACTTGTAATAGGTGGGACATTCCACTCCCTAATATAACATTGGCCTCAATGGCTTGGCCAATTAGGTCCAAAGTGCCCATCCCCATATGATATTGGAATTGTCAATTGTAATTTAAAACAAAAATGTAATGAATGCATGATCCATGTATGGAACAATTGAATTAGCTAAAGATTTGGACATAGACAACCTTATTAAGCCTTTGTGTGAACAATGTTGTGTGCTTGAATGCTTCTTCCACGTTGCTTGTTCTTCCAATTTGCTACCAAGGAAATATTTTTCATTCGTTGGTTTTCCCCTTTCCACGCTATGTCCCTTGACAACACATGAAATATTAGAATTTTGTAAGGTATGCATTTTTATTTCCCTTGTCATCGGCATAGGCACAAGGTGATTGCTTTTTGGAACGTGCACAAATCAAATGGTTGATATATTAATGCTTGAGAAGGATATGAAGCTATTTAATTGTCTTCCGGAACATATAGGAATCCTACCATGTGGTCATAATGAATCACACTACATGTTGAACAATCAAACTCCTAAAAGGGTTTAGATAAGGGCAACCTTCACATGTGTTGAGTGTGTTTGATGTTAGCTTCTATCTTGACTATTCTCTAAATTGCCATTTTTCAACCACATAACATGGTCATTCATTGTTTTTCCTTTCCACACGATGCCCTCTATTTTTGTAAAGAAAGACAACATCTACAAGCTAAGAAGGGACTATTCTTCATCCTCATAATTAACACATATGATATTCGCTTTTTGTGGAGTGTATACGTACAAGTCGGACATTAGGGGAAAGGATGTAATTATCGTAGTGGTGTTTTGGTAGTACTCGAGTTGGAAGGGCATGCGAATAATATTTTGTGTAGGGATTATTTTTGTATAGTTGGTTATCATGGATATAATCTTCATGTCATGTGTTCCAATGCAGATCACTATATTTAGAGTGCATATCAAACACATATACTGAATGGGTGCCATCTCTCATATTGTGTGTTCAAATGTAGATTGCTTTATATTTGGAGTGCATACCATGAGTGCCATCGTCATGTCATGTGTTCTAATGCATATATCCAAAATGATGTGATGCGGCCTTTTCCCATTTGAAATGGGGGAAAAAGACACGTAAGAGTCCTATTCTAAATTGGGGGACATCCAAAGAGGAAACGAGTTGTAGCTTTTGGCTCGATGACAAACGAGTGCGGTTGAATAAGCAAGCAATTTGCGTAGGTTTTTGAGGATGCTCTCAAACACTGAAGATGAACACAGACAAAAGATTAGAGTAGTTGGGGGGTGGGGTGACAAGAGGAGAGACATGGAGTGGAGTGCAAGCAAAGCCAAGGGTTGTGGTTGGGGGGCAAGCTATGAAGTTTCCTAGGAAGCACACTTGCATGTTCTGGCCCACCACTAATGGGTCACCCGAAATGGGCCCACTATTGGGTTCCCAAAAGAAGGGGCATATACCTATGCCCAACCACTTATGGGGCTTCCAAATGGGACCATTGGGCTCCTTGATGTATAATGGGCCCACTCGGATCCAACACATCTCCCTGTGGCCAACACTAATGGGTTCCTTGATGAATGGGCCCATAGGGCTCCGACACATCTCCATGTGGCCAACACTAATGGGTTCCTTGATGAATGGGCCCACTCGGATCCAACACATCTCCTTGTGGCCATCCCTAATGAATTGGGCCCCCACTTATGGGCTCTCCAAATGGGCCCATTGGGCTTCAACACATCTCCTTGATGGCCGCCCCTAATGGGCTTCCTGATTAATTGGGGCCCCACTTATGGGCTCTCCAAATGGGCCCACGGGGCTTCAACACATCTCCTTGATGGCCACCCCTAATAGCCCCCCCCCCCCTCCATGAATGGGCCCATTGTGGTCCAACACATCTCCTTGTGGCCACCGTAATGGGCTCCTCCCTGATGAATGGGCCTACTGGGCTCCAACACATCTCCTTGTGGCCATCCCTAATGGGCTCCTCCTTGATGAATGGGCCTACTGGGCTCCAACACATCTCCTTGTGGCCATCCCTAATGGGCTCCTCCTTGATGAATGGGTCTACTGGGCTCCAACACATCTCCTTGTAGCCATCCCTAATGGGCTTCCTGATGAATTGGGGCCCCACTTATGGGCTCTCCAGATGGGCCCACTGGGCTTCAACACATCTCCTTGATGGCCACCCCTAATGGGGCTGGCCCCCAATGGGTTCTCCTCCCAAAAGAGGAGGCTCCAGGAGGGACATATGTATAATGTGGGTTTCCCAGGAAGCTTCATGAGGCCTTCAACAAAAAGATACTTTTATGAATGAATAAATATCTTCTTCTTCTGAAGTATCTCTGAGTCCTTCTTTCTTCTTCTTCTTCTTCTTCTTTCTTCTTTCTTCTTCTTTCTTCTTCCTTCTTCTTCTTTCTTCTTTCTTCTTCCATATCTAGCTATGGCGCCCCGCAGAACCAGAAGAACCTCGAAGCCCAGGCCCCACGGCTGCTCCTCTGTCGCCGAGATCCTCTGCTGGTGGGAGGATCGCAACAAGAAGCTCCTCCGATCAGACCAAGGCAACGGCCCTTCTTCTTCTTCTTCTTCTTCGTCTCCTCCTCCTCCCATGGCTATGAACAAGGTGAGGAAACCCCCTGCCAAAGGCTCCAAGAAAGGGTGCATGAAAGGGAAAGGAGGCCCTGAGAATCCACGATGTAGCTATCGAGGGGTTCGTCAGAGAACCTGGGGTAAATGGGTAGCAGAGATCAGAGAACCTAACAGAGGTGATCGGCTATGGCTTGGGACGTTCTCCACCGCTGAAGAAGCGGCCCTCTCTTACGACCAAGCTGCAAGAATCCTCTATGGCTCCTGTGCGCGTCTTAACCTTCCCCAAATCAGCTCTATCCCTAACCCTAGTAATGGAAGCTTCACGCTCCCTCATCTGTCTGCTATTTCTGGCAGTACTGCAAAGACCATGGATATCTCAGACGTGAAGAAGACAAAGAACGAGGAGGCGCAGTTGAACAGTAATAGGATCTTTGTCATCCCTGATCTCTTTGATCATTCTAGAAGCAAAAGAGGAAAGATGGACACTTCAAACGAGGTCTGTATCAACGGTAATGGGAGCTTCATCATCTCTGATTTCCATAATCCTGCTCAATCGAATAATGGAGAAACCATGGATATTTCAGACAAAAAAGGCTGTATGAGCAGTGATGGAAGCTTCCTCACCCCTGAAAGTAATGAAAAAGATGTAATGGATTCATCGAACAACATGGTCTGCATGAACAGTAATGGAAGCTTCGTCGTCGCTAACCATGATGGAGAAACGGTAACGGATTCATCAAACAGGTTCAGTATGAACAACAATGGAAGCTTCGTCATCCCTAACTGCAATGGAGAAACAGTAATGGACAACACATCAAGATTGATCATTGGTATTCCGCCAGTTAATCCGTTAATAAAGGAGGAGAAGACTGATCAGCATGCAGATATGGTTGGAAAGATTGATCATTATATGGATATGATGGTGACAGTTGAGAAGGTAGAGAAGATTGATGAGTATAACTCCGACGATATAGAGAAGCCATGCGCGATCAATATGAAGTATAATGATGATGAAATACAGAATATGGAGGAGTGTATTGATGAGACAGAGAAACTGTATCAGATCTATGTGAAGGACAATGATCATGAAACATTCAATCCAAGCTCGACAGCCCGAGATTCTTCTCCTAATCCGTGGGAATGTTCTATTGATGACGAATATAATTCTAGCGAGCGATTCATAAATGGGGAGCTTTTAGGTCGCAAGATTCATGATTGGGAGTATTTCGATGCCGATGAGATGTTGAAGCTTCTAGGTGGAGAAGAATGTGTCATTCGAGCAGAAACTGATGACATGTTGAAGCTTCTAGGTGGAGGAGAATGCATCATTCGTGAAGAAACGGATTCAGAAGAGGTATGTTGGGAACTGTTGCTCAGTGCTAAGGATTTGGGTTCGGATATGCTCGGATCAATCAATGTAGACATGGGTGCGGATGAAATGGAAGCATATATCAGGTTCTAACTGTGATCATGGATAATGGATTATTATGTGATGTGCAACAATCATGCCTGGAACAATCTAATACCAGAAAGCAGTTATATAGTCATGATGATGATGATGCACAAATCTTGTCTCTGTAATTCGTTGAAGGCAGAATGCACAATGGCTACGATCATGATGTAACCTCGATGATAATATGGCTGTGATCATGATGCTATGTCGACAGGCTATGATGATAATGCATGCAGTTGTCATGATAAAGTCATCGAGCTGATGATGTGGTGGGGTAGGAGGATGTGATCTTTGCATGCTTGATTCCCAAGCTCTCTTTCTCGGATACATGGTGATGGTGATGGTGATTCTGATAACATCATGGTCATGGTCATGGTCATTCATGCCCCCAATGACTGATGATATTTGCATCATGGTGATGGTCATGATGATGGATGATGGATGATGGGCGATGGTCATGGTGATAGTGATGGTCCTAATGGGTGATGATGATGGGTCATGGTCATTCATGGCCCCAATGACTGATGTTATTTGCATGATGTGTGTCTCATCCAATCGAGTCGAACCATCCCATCTGTGTTAGTAGGGCTCATAGTGTCGACGTAATTGTTATAAAAGGAAAAGAAAGCTTGCTTTACAAGAGTTGGAAACCTTTCTAGTGATCAGAAGCAACGCAATTATCATGGTGTGCTTTGATAGCATTCAAAATTCTTTTAACAGCCATTGTTAGGCTTGCGATAGGAGACAACTTAAATGTGTTAAAGCTTGATCATGATCTTTGATAGCAATCAAATATATGGCCATTGTTGGGCTTGAGACACCAAACAACCACCACATTTTGCTAGTTTTAAAGCTTCACATGCGGTTCGAGCAGACACTTTAAAATTAGATGAGAATGTAAACCTTTTATGTGGGAACTTCTCAATTCATCTATATAATTTGAGCACAGAAAATGTTGTTTGCCAAGTTTACAATATGCTTCCCACAATTAGGGCTATGCATGTGAGTCAAAGGATTCACAAAACAAAATGTAATGTTAAGTTGTCGATAGAACTAATTTGAGGTTTCGCAAAAAAACGTGGAATTGTTAAGTTTGCCAATGGAATCAATTTGCTTGATTGTTTGGTGTGTATGTTATCCTATTATGTGCTAAGAGTATTCCTACTACCCCTAGGAAATCCTCTCAAGTGGCCCTATTATTTCATCCATATCGCGTCAGTATTTCTTCTAGCCTTGGGAAAACTTTCATCTAAATTGACGCATAAAATTGTCTACAATGCCATGTAACTTTGATCTTCCAAAATGCCCACATACAATCTTCTTGTATTTCCTAACCTTCTTGTAAACAAATTGCCTCATTTGCATCGACAATGTATTTGTCACATCAAACTTCTCTTTAGTAGCCTTGGGTCATTCTCAAAACATGTTCCGACACAAGGGTTAATTTACAATTCCTTCAACGAGGAACATGCCTTTTCACATGTTTGATCCTTTTTTATGTGAATTTTGTTTCCTTGGTATGAATAGCTTTGTTTGCACCTTACTACATGGTATTCGTGACTTGCTTCATACGTCCATGTGAAACCCTAATAATTCATATTTATGGCCTTCCTTCTCCATCCCACAGTGCACGTGTTTATTTGTTGTTTTACTTTACCTTTAACTTAGCATGATTTATTGCTTGATTTATTGTCTTTTGAATCTTTAGCCCTTGCCACACAAGCAACATCTTCAAAGTTTGTTGTCCAAAATAGACGTGATGAAAATCTCTCTCTCCTACGGATGGTGTTTGTTGTACACAAGAATATGTAATTGGTATTGAGTTTCTTGGCTATGAGAAATCCACCAAACTATAAGCCCCCTTCATTAACATTGATAAGACACAAAAACGTGGAGACCACCAAAAGAGATAAGTCATTATCTTTGATGTAGGAAAGGGTGTTAGGGCATAAATATAGACACGTTTTGACTGTACATGTTTCAACCAAACAATTCACGAGTTTGAGTATTACCCTCTACCACCGTTCTCCACCTTCAACATCATTCAAGCTTGCTTTCCTTGACCCATATTTTGTGTCCCTCAATCTCAATTTGCACCCTCAAATCGCAACATTGAGTAGTAAAATTCATGAACACTAAGATGAAAACTTGGTGATAAAGAGTAACACGCAAGTCACAAAAAACTATTTCTAATTATTTTAGAAAAACAAAGAATGACCTCATGTCTAGAATATATATTGCGAAGTTCTCAATCGAGAGAGTAAATAACCAATGAGAATTTATCAAATGTCTAATAGATCTATCCATAAGACTTGTTACACACATCAATGAACTCTTATAATTCATAGCGTTTGCAAAAGCATCCAATAATTCAAATGATATGATTTGTGTGTATTCATAGCTAAAGTGCCCAAATATTTGCTCATACCACCGCATGATTTGATTGAAACAAATACTCTTCTTGTTCCTAAGACGATTCTTTGTTATATTGAAACTCGACCTACATATTTTCCTAGAAGATCTTGCATTCTTAGATAAATGTGCACAAAGGCATCTTGTCTTGAATATTTTTCGAATATTCTTAGCATTATCAAATTGGATAAATGATAAGGTTGACACCAACACAATTCTAGAAGTGTTTTGTTTTCTAAGAGTAAATACAATTTACTCGTACAGTTGAATTTGTTTGCCTTTATTCTCGAAAATGCACCTGTGTTTTCATTAAATACTAGCAGTCCCATGGTCAATTCACTATGTCGATAATGTTAGATGAGCTACTTATACATTTTCTACACGTTTTGGCAAGGGCATGTGGAGTTGCCGATTCCAACTATCATCCATGATGCATCTAACCTACAACCAATTGTGCACAAACCTACACAACACATCTTGTATTCATCCAAGCACGGGCCTTCCCTAAGACACATGTCTCGCTGTCTCTCTCTCTCTCTCTCTCACACACACACACACACACACACACACACACACACCCCTTGGACTAGGCCCTATCTCATAGATTGCAAGTTAAACCAACATCTGTCTATCTATCTCTTCTTGATTTGTGCTTGTCATCCTTGCATTAGTGGCCATGGTAATCTTCTATGTATAATTCCACATCTATCAAATGTCCTCGAAGGGGCAATAATCTCTCTCTCTCTCTCTCTCTCTCTCTCTCTCTCTCTCTCTCTCTCTTCGATGAATGGGTAAATACCCCATTTTTGTTACAAACCAATTGTCTCATGGGCCAATTTTGGTCATAGAAGACGTTAATATATCTATCTTTCTTTCTTTCTCTCATGATTAATGGGGGCAAGTGGTTGTGAGCAACTTAGGTGGTAGCCACGATCATTGTTGCCTAATCGTTTGAGTGCTCGGGTGCGGAGAGTCCCGAAGGTGGCAATCGTAACACAACCCACTGTACAAAAAAGAGTACCGAAATTAGTGTTTCATCAATCTTCGTCCGTGACTACTACCCTACATTCCGCAAATGGCATCCAATAAATTAAGAGGAAATTTGTATGGGGGGGGTAATAGAGAAGAAGAAAGAAAGAATCGGGGTTCGAACCCAAGACCTAAACGAGGCTAGTAGTAAGTAAGTAGTCTATGAACTTATTATCACTAGGGCAAAGCGAATTACGAGTAAAAAACCAAAGAAAGAGGGGCAGGGGCATTTCGGGAATTACCAAGACCTGATCAGGGGTATTCTACGAATTATATTTTCTTCTTCTTCTACTACTACTAGAGAGAGAGAAGAGAGAGATAGACAGAAACCCTTGCTTCTCCTCTCTTCTTCTTCTTCTTCTTCATCTTCTTCTGCGACTGTGCAGCGGCAGTAGCAAACAGACAGACAGACAGACAGTCAGACACAGAGAAAGAAAGAAGAAAGAAGTTCGAAATCTGAGATCGGACAGCTCCCATGGCCGCCATTGAGCTCCCAGATCTCAGCACCCTCTCCGGTCTCAAGGACTTCGATCAGTTCCTCCTCTCTAAGACCTACATCTCCGGGTTCGTCGCTCTTCTTGCCTTTCTCCCTTCCTGTTTTCTGTTGTTTGTTTGTTTGTTTCCTGTGGTTTTTTTGTGTTTCTACGCCTTCTCCTTGAGCTTCTTTATCCATCCGTTGAAGTTCATTCTTTATCATATCTTTTACGCCTGCGTTTCTTTTCTGCGCTTGGTGTATTGTTTTCTTCGTCTGGAGAAAAATGGAGCTTTCGTTCTGAATGTTATTAAGTTTGTACGTGTATTATCTGCGCGTTTGAGGTGTTCTTCTTGTATTGTTTTCTTCTCTGAAGCAAAATGCAGCTTTTGTTCTGAATATTCAATGTGCGTGTGCGTGTATTTTCTGCGAATTTCAGGTGTTCTTCCTGGATATGTAATTCTTGCTGTACTCTCGATCTAGCTTGTAGGATTTCGTTTTTCTATTATTGTTTAGATGGATTAGACTTTTCAATTAAACAGCCATTTTTATGAAGTGAAACATGTCATCTTCTCCATGCCCGTCGTTTTCTCTGTTTTTCATCGTCTCCTTTCTGAAGTGTATACGCTTTTTTCATCTGTTTAAATGAATGTTCTTCGTGTCTTGTAGAAAAAAGACGCGTTTTGTGCGTTTTCTGAGTGTTTTTGGGGTTCTCTCTTTGAAAATGTATGCTTGCTAGGATTGTTGAACCATTCGCTCCTCTTGTACATGCGTATACATGGATACTATTCTCTGTGTTATTTCTCTGCTGATTATTTCTTTCACCCTTCGGAAAGTACAATACCTGAAATCCAGTATTCCATGTCTAAACATGTAATGCTATTTCTGTCCATAGTGGGAACCTGGCTATCTGTGCAAGTTTGGATCATGCCATATATTGGTGCTGAGCTAATAATCTATATGGCTGTCTTAGCACTATTACTTGGTGTGGTTTTTTATCGTCTAATTTCATGTTCATTTTATTACTTTTTAATTTCGTTTCTGTTTTTCAGTGATCAACCTTCAAAGGATGATGTTGAGGCGTTCTGTGCTTTTCCACAAGCTCCGAGTGCTGACCTTGCAAATGTATCACGATGGTACAATCAGATCTCAGCGTCGCTTCAGAAATAGTAAGTTACAGACTGTTCGGAATCTCTTCACATATGCAGTCTGCCTATGCACAAGATTCTAATATGTTACATTTATACTCTTATGAGAATAGTGATGATTAGCTACAAATATTTACTGTGTAAAGTTATTATTCTTTTATGGCAGAGTCTGGATATTGAAAGAATTTGTACCTAGTATGCAAAACGAATATTAACGCTTCTTTCTTCAACATGACTATTTTTTCTCTTCCAGTTTTCCTGGTAAATCAGTTGGTGTGAAGATTGCTGGATCTCATGTAGTTCAACCCAAGGAATCCTCTAATGGAACTGAGGCCGCTGCTCCAACAGAGGTATGCATTAGTGAATCTAGTATCTTTCCTGCTGGAAAGCAGATTTGTTATTGAATTTGAGGTCAAGTATACTAAAGCATTGAAAGATATTTAAATATTGAAAGCAATATTTTAAATGCTTGTGGATATTTAAATGATGGTAGATTGCTAAGGCACATGTGATCTTGAATTTCAATTCAACTCCAGGCTGTGGATGATGATGATGATGACTTGGATCTCTTTGGTGAGGAAACTGAAGAGGAAAAGAAAGCCTCTGCTGAACGAGAGGCTAAGAAAGCTGCATCTGGGAAGAAGAAAGAAAGTGCGTAGTTTTAAAGACAAGAACTCATTTCTTGAGCTTATTTTCTCATAACCACTTATACTTCGAGCTTATTTGCTTGTAACAATCATAAATGTGAAGTTATGTTCTTCATTAGGTGGAAAGTCTTCTGTTCTTTTGGATGTTAAGCCGTGGGACGATGAAACTGACATGGTTAAGCTTGAAGAGGCAGTTCGCAGTGTTGAGATGCCTGGTCTTTTTTGGGGTGCATGTAAGTAGGGTTTAAATCATGCTTATTAAATCATGCTTTTATCTTTGTTATCTAAAATTTTTCTTGTTTAGTTAGTTTTTTATTTCTGTATTGTTTGTTGATGCGGTTCCTGTTCTTTGTGCAGCAAAGCTCGCTCCTGTTGGATATGGAATCAAGAAGCTAGTGATAATGATGACAATTGAAGATGATCTAGTTTCTGTGGACAACCTCATTGAGGACTATCTGCTTGAGGAGCCTCGAAACGAGTTCATTCAGAGCTGTGACATTGTCGCTTTTAACAAGATTTGTAAGAATTCTTCATTTTTTATTGGTTGTGACAGTGAAGGACTCATGTTTGTGTTTATACTGGGGATTATGTGTCTGATATATGTTGTTTGTTTTTTGCAGAAATTGGTGTGGTCATGTTGAATGAAACATGTTAGGGATGCCGGCCTAAGATTTGTGTCAATCTGAGAGAATTTGGATTTCCTGTTTTGTCTATTTTTTGTCTTGACCTTTTAAAGTGAATTCAAACTAATCCTATGGTTTCATAATAGTAATTCATGGAAATGTTTTTTGTGCACGTCCTTACGAAGGAAAAAAATGGTTGGTGAGTATTCACAAATGTTGAGTGTAAACTATGTGCTCACTTCTATCACTTGATGGTTTTTAGAATTGGAGTTCCCCACCTGCACACACTGTAATCGTTTCCTTATGATGCATTGGCTTGCATAAGATTTGTGTCAATCTGAGAGAATTTGGATTTCCTGTTTTTTCTAGTTTTAGTCTCGACCTTTTAAATTTCAAAATAATCTTATGGTGTCATTATAGTAATTCATGGAAATGTTTCTATTACGTGTCAGTACGAAGAAAAAATGGTTGTTAGTATTTGCCAATGTTGAGTATTAACTACATTCTCACATCTATCATCTGATGGGTGTAGAATGAGAGTTTCCCCACACAGTGTATTTGTTTTCTTATGTATTTGGGGGTCTAACTGGAATGCCCACTTAGTCTCATTTCCTTGGACTTTGAATTTGTTTAATAAGAGACTGTTTTGAGACAGGGTTGTCCTATGTGCAAAGTTTGAAATAAATGTGTCATTAGAACACTAAATAAATCCATCCATCTGTCAACCAAGCTACATTTGGAAGTAAGGGCAGTTCTTAATGGATCACATAAGGATTCCATGGGGGGACTAAATCTGCTGATAGGCGAATTATGGCTTGCTATGAGATTCTGATGGTATGAAAGTCGCTATGAGATTCTAACTGCTTTCTGTCATGCTTGATTACCTGCCAACCTTGCCCAAGTACTCAATAAATTAAGGTTAGAGCTTGACTAAAGTTGATACTTGGGAATAATTGTGTGTTACCAATTTGTATGTTGAAAGTTCTTTTTATATCGGATATTTCTTATGTTCTAATTTGTTTTTAACAAAGGATAAAGAGTAATTTGTATGTTATTTGGATTCTCATCAAGTAATGGATTATTATCTTGTTTGCATTCACCCTGTTGAAGGGGAATAAATGCTCATTTTTCTCTGAATAGGATGCATGCCAGGTATCTTTTTACAATTACTTTGGGGTATAACATCTTTTGCCTTTGCCCATGAAGAAAATTAATGAGAAGCACTCAAACATGCAAAAGAGAAGAGAAACAAAGAGTGTTTTTAACAGAGTTTGTGATACACTAATCAGTTTGCACAATGCAATTTGTCTAGTTGTATGGACGTGTAAGATTGATATTCCATGAATCTTTTTCAAATTTCTGGAAATTTCCAAATATAGAATGAAGAATTATCTTGCGTTTGTGTACATGAAATAAATGAGACGATTGGTATCCACAAAAGAACCAATTACCAAATATTAATAAGTTGTATTAACAACAAATAATAAGAAGTTAATGTTGTGAAAATGTGCAAGTTCATAAATTACCTTGTAACTAGTTATGGTCCCAGTTTTTGCTCAAATCTAGTTGAACCATTAAGCCATGGTTTAATGGTTTGTTGGTTCCCATATATTTCAACGGTGTGGTTTGCTTCTATAACTTGGATTTATTGGTTTATATGTCTAAATGTTTCGGGCCAATGGTTTGTTGGTTTTTTATTAACTTTTAACTTTTATTTATTTTCTGAATTGTTTATTTATTTAATGGTTTAATCAATGTTTTTTTTATTGATTTAATAATTTAACTATGCTTAATTAATGTCATGGTTTATTGTTTAATGTTTTCTTATTTATTGAAATTAATTAAGTTAACTTAAATGTTTATTTTAATTTAATGTACTTTTGTTTATTTAATTTTTTAATTGATTCGACTTAAATGGTTAGGTTTAAAATTTTGATTAGATGATTTGGTTTGCCACAACTTTCTCTTTACGATCTGGTTTATCTTTTCCTTAGAATGTTTGATTTAAGTGGCTCGAGAGTTCCTAAACAGTTTGGTTTGGTAATTTGTTTTCTATACCTTGAAATTGTGCTCCATATCTGCTTGTAACTATCTATACTCTATAGTTCTGTAACATGTTTGGCTTGATCAAATCGCAAATAAGGGCAATAAAGTAATTAGTTATGTTGTTAGAAATAAGGTAGGTGGATGTTTTAATTAGTTTAGGTAAATGTATATATGGTCAAATGTTTTAGTATTTCTTCTTGATCTTCTAGACTTCTTGCTCCTTGAAGACAAAAGCTCTCTCTCTCTCTCTCTCTCTCTCTCTCTCTCTCTCTCTCTTGTATGTGAGTTGTCGTAATCCTAATTAATTGAAGCATTGGCTAGGGAAACGTCGTCGTTATAGACACAACTTTAGGTATTAATGAAGGCTAATCTGTCATAAGTAAATAAATGAGGAGCGATAGTTATGCTAGGAAGACAACCTAAGCAAGGGCCCAAAGATGGGTCCCACATGAGAAATCTACCAAGCAAACACAAATTCAAAGCTCTTGCCAACAAGAATATGACAATGTACTATTATAGTATGAGCCGTGTAACCAAATGACTCTTGGTTATATCCCCCGTTACTATGCTCCTACCATTCTTCTTCATGCCTTGAAGGTTTTTCATTCAAGGCAACTATTTGTTTTGAATCTACCTCGATAAATTCACTAGCTTTACCAAATTTTGGATGAGCAACTTGTTTAAATGACACCACCTTTACTTGAGAACATTTAATCTTGATTGTTCGAATATTGAAAATATTTCGGTCGAAACCATCAATGGGCAAATGTTTTCATTGATGTAGTTACGGAAGCGACTACCCCTTTAGTCTTTCAAATAAGGCCCACCAAGAGGAACTTATCGTTTACCTCATTGCCTCACCCCGACATCCGATCGTACTCGCACTTTCATGGTTTGACATTCACAATGTGGTGGTGGATTGGTCTAGACCTCCATCACCTTTAGCCCAAAGACACATCCACAAAGTCTCTTTCACTTCGACTCCAAGTAAAGAAAGCCTCAACTCAATCACTATGACCCTTCCTCTAGCATGGACAAATGGTGTCTCAGTTATGGATTCTCCTATTTTAGCGAAGTCTCCTAACATGTTCCTTGCTCCAATGAGGACCGATTCCAACTCAATTCCTCACTACCTAATTTCAATGAGAACTAATTGTGACTCGGCCACTAACTCTTTCGTCTCAAGGGAGGGGACTTATTCCAACTTGGCTGCCCAATCTTGACTCCCTACCTATGAACTATGAGATCTTTCCTAATGTGCTTGAGAAGAAAAATGTGGATCTTTTGCTTGAACATAGACCTAATGATTGTTCAATCAACCTGCAAGAACGCACATGTCCACACTTCGGTTCCATTTATGGGCTACTTGAACTAGAGTTAGAGGCTTTGAGAACTTTTATTGAAGATAATCTTAAGAAGGGTTTCATTCAATCGTCTAAGTCACTAGTAGGCGCCGCAATTTTATTCGTAAAAAGGAATGATACATAATAGCTACATGTTACCTTTGATTATGTTATAATCAGTATACATCAAACTCGGTGAGGAATTGAAAACAACATTTAGAACGTGATATGGCCATTTTGAATACAACGTAATGTCCTTTGGCCTCACAAATGGTATGGCAGGTGCTTCGAGAGCACAAACTATATACCAAAAGAGAGAAATGTGAGTTTAATTGTATTTTCGTGATGGATACAAGGAAGGTCAAGAGTTCTAAAGAGAGGGCCACTCTAACTCAACTAAAACATGTATAGTCATTCCTCAGGTTTGTGAATTTCTATTGATAAGTTATCAAGGGGTTCTCGACAATTGCGTAATCCATAATAGCGGTGATGGACAAAGATGCTCCTTTTCGTTGGACTACAAGTGCCCACAATGCCTTCAAGTTACTAAAGCAAACATTCATCACTACCCCCGTACTCTTGCATCCTAACCCAACCAAGCCCCTCCAAGTCGAAATTGATGCCATCCTATCCCAACCCTATTATACAGACATTTTTCATCCAATGGCCAACTGCTCTAGAAAGTTCATTGCTCCAAAAAACAACTAACCAGTATACAACAATGAGCTTGATGATATTTTCGCAGGTTTCAAAGAATGACGACCTTATTTGTTTGGGGCACAACACCATGTTCAAGTGATTACCAATCACTAAATTTTGCTCTACTTCTCAACCACTCGAATGTTAAATTAATGTCAAGCTCATTGGTCAACTTTTTTAGCTGACTATGCCTTGGAAATATTATTTCGGCTTGGGATCCAACACATGAAGGTTGTTGACATACTTTCTCAACAATTAGAAATTGAGCTTGAGTCGAAGGATGACACATGTGACCAATAATCCCAATGTTTGTTGAAGCTAGATCAATTCCATATCTTTGCGGCATACATGTTACACGAGGACTCTTTGCCCAAAGAGATAGCCGAAGCATTGAAGATAGGCAAATTTACAAATGAAATTAAGGTAAGGATTAATAACCCATTCAAAGAGATGATGAATAGGGTGGAACTCAACTAGTTCAAAGTCAAGAACGGATTCATATATTGAGAGAATCTTTTATATGTTCCTAAAGGAGTGTTTCGAACTCGAGTATTTGCAAATGTGCCATAATGACCCACCCGTTGGCCATTTTTGAGTCATGAAGACCCTAGAATTAGTCTCTCGAGGATATTGGTGGCCTCCTTTCTAATATTCGCCAACATGTAACCAATGAAAATTTTCAAGGACAGGAGGGGATGATATGAGCGTGGACACACATGCACCACTCGGTCTCTCCCGTGCTGAAGAAGACACCAAAGAACAACCAAATGCCCTTGGATGTCGGGCTTCAAAATCACTCATTGTGTAGAAGCAATTATGAAGATAATGGAACATGAGTCACACAACCTAGAAGCCATGGTTGGGGTACCTTTTACATCGGGAACATGGGCCACACCCACATCTAAACACTTTGACCTGCCACTCCTTTTCGAGAGACTTGGATGGAAATGAACTGAGAACTCTTTAAATATCTAAGTTTTATTTTATTTTTATTTTGAATGATCGGGTACACAACCCATTTTGTTGTAAACCAATTGTCTCATGGGCCAAATTTTGTCTTAGAAGACGTTAATATATTTCTCTTTCTTTCTTCTCCCCATGTTTAAACCTCCTAGTCCCGACATATTGCTTATCAAGGACTAATGGCCATCTTCTCAGTCATGACATATTGCTTATGGAGGACTCGTGGACATTTTCTCTCTCTCCAAGTCCAAACATATTGCTTATGGAGGACTCGTGGACATTTTCTCTCTCTCTCTCTCTCTCTCCAAGTCCAAACCTCCTGGTCATGGTCATGGCAGATGACTTATTAGTGACCAATGGACCTGATCTCTCTCCCTCCACCCCTGCCTAGTGGATGTGATCTTTCTCTTTCTCTCTCTCTCTTCTTGATTCCAAACCTCTTAGTCATGGCAGATGACTTATCATCGATGACTAGTGGACATGATCTCTCTCCCTCTCCCTCTCCCCTTGATTCCAAACCTGTTAGTTAGGGTAGGTGACTAGTGGACATGATCGATCTCGATCTATCTCTCTATCTCTCTTTATTAGTGTAATTAGCTTACCCTAGTGGTAAGTTGTTAACACTACAAGCATTACATCTTGGGTTCGAAACCTAATTTTCTCACGTTTCTCTATTATAAACTTCATATATACCTCTTAATTCACTAGATGCCACTGTGGAACGTAGGGGTTGAACCCATAACCACCTGGTCTCCATTGGGCAACCTTACCAACAGAGCTACATTTATCTGGTCTCTCTGTTATAAACTTCATATATATCTCTTAATTCACTAGATGCCATTGTGGAATGTAAGGGGTTGAACCCATGACCACATGGTCTCCATTGGGCAACCTTACCAACAGAGCTACATCCATCACGTCTCCCTATTAGAAACTTCATATATATCTCTTAATTCACTAGATGGCACTGTGGAATGTAGAGGTTGAACCCATGACCACCTGGTCTCCATTGGGCAACCTTACCAATTGAGCTACATCCATCTGAGTTCTCTCTCTCTCTCTCTCTCTCTCTTCTTGAGTCCAAACCTCTTAGTCATAGTAGATGACTTATCGATGACTAGTGGACATGATCTCTCTCTCTCTCTCTCTCTCTCTCTCTCTCTCTCTCTCTCTCTTCTTGAGTCCAAACCTCTTAGTCATGGAAAATGACTTATCGATGACTAGTGGACATGATCTCTCTCTCTCTCTCTCTCTTCTTGAGTCCAAACCTCTTAGTCATGGAAAATGACTTATCGATGACTAGTGGACATGATCTCTCTCTCTCTCTCTCTCTCTCCTTGATTCCAAACCTCTTAGTCATGGCATATGGCTTATCGACGACTAGTGGACATGATCTCTCTCTCTAGACTCGGAGTCAAACTTTTGTGTGTGTGTGTTGTGTGTGTGTGTGTTGTGTGTGATGGAGCATGTATGTATACATAGATGAATGGATGAAAGGTTGACTCGTGTGGCTCTTTTGTGTGTGTGTGTGTGTGTGAGAGAGAGAGAGAGAGAGAGAGAGAGAGAGAGAGAGAGAGAGATGAGTTAATTAGGGTGGGAGGAAGTTGCGTGATCAAAGTGAAGTAAAAGTACCCAAAAAGCAAGAAAGCAGAAAGCAGAAAGCAAAAAGCAAAACACAGACACACAGACACACACATTGCTTTTTCGATTGATATACACACAGACCCACCCTCACAATGTAAGCTTCAGGTGGTGGTGGTGGTGGTGGTGGTGGTTTTTGATTGTGAGCAGAGGAAGAAGTCCATCTCTTCTCCTTCCTCTGTTCCTCAAGAGCTCAGCAGATCAGACGCCATAGCTCACAGGTATGTATGTTCTACCCCTCCTCCTTCATTTGGGTCCCCCTTTTTTTTCTTCCAAAAGAGAAAAAACTCCCCCCTTTTTGCTTGTTTGACCTTGTCTCTGCAAAATCTCTGCCGTTTTTTTTTTTGTTTTGTTTTGTTGTTGTTGCTTTTGCTGCACCTTATCTATGTGTCCATCGACTGAAGAGGCGGATTTATATTCGTTGTTGTCTTTTTTTTCTTAGCTCTGTTATTTGCACTGAAGAGGCGGATCTAGACTATCGCCAGCTTATTCTGTCCTGATTTCTTGTTGAAAAGCTTTTGTTAGATAAAATTCCTGTCACATCTATGTGTCCTAACCATAGATTCCTCGAGAGTTTTTCTTCGTGTGATAATATACTATACCCATGCATATTTGATTTATGCTATATATGTTGAGTTTTGCCTGTTTTAATGGCTTTTTCTACCCTAGTTTTTGCTTTATTTTTAGTTCTTTTCTTCAACCGTGTCTCCCACACACAAAAATAAGTATCTGTTTTAGTTTGAAAAGAGGCAGGTCGTTCTACTTTTAATGGCTCAAACCTTTAGGATAAATGTTTTTCTAATGTTTTTATGCTCTGATTGGGTGTTATTTTTGCTCCTTTGCAACCCTTTTTCATCTCAACACCAAAAGAAATATCTGTTGTTTAAGGAGAGCAAGCATGCTCTATTCGAAAGCTTTAAACATTAGGATATATGTTACAATGGTTTAAGATTTAGGAGAATAAATGGCCAATGGTTGGAACTTTAGTATTGTTATTTGTATGGTTTAAACTTTAGGATGTATATATAGGATAAATGTTGTATTACTAAACTTTAGGATATATATATAGGATAAATGTTGTATTACTAAACTTTAGGATAAAATGTTCTGTAGTTTAAACTTTGGGATAAAATGTTCTATGGGCTAAAGATTAGGATGATGAATGTTCAATGGTTGAAAAATTCTGTACAGTGGTTTAAAGCTTACTATACATACGAGCTCTATACTTTTTAATAGTTTTGTTCTTTTACAATCCTTTTCTGTCAGAAAAAGACACTATTTGTCTATGAAAAATACACCGTTTGTGTATCAAAAAGAGGTTAAAAATATAAATTCATGAAACATTTCTTTTCGCATTTCACTCATGAAATTATTTCTGTGGGCTTTATATCCATATATCTGTTTCTCTCTCGGATGTTTTAAGCAATTTGTTACATAGATGACAAGAAACATAAAGAGTGGAAATGTTTTAGATATTCCTCATTTCAAATGAAATACTGGATTCTTCATATTAAATCCTTGAATGAAGTAATACATATAAGGTATAACCTGACAAAAACAGTTGGAGATGCATTTTTTACAGGAATCTGTCACTGAAGTTTCCTCTGAGAATTTGAAGAGCTTAATTTAAACCGGAAGTTTTGTTATTAAAAGCTTGCTGTGTAAGAGCTACATAAGTGGCTGGTCAAAAATGGTGAGCATTCGGAAAAGGCGACATCTTGGCATACAAGGTATGTGCTCACTTGTGTGTACATACCATGTGAAGATACACAAGCTAACACACACTCTTATATACATGTATGCCATTGTCCCCAAAATGTGTGTCATTTTGGAAATTCCTCAAACTTGATTGGTAGTTTTGGACTTATGGCGTAGTTAAATGACATTTCCATAATTTTCCCATATCTGTGTATACATATATATCTATACAGAGAAGATGCGCCTGAATCTGATGCATAATCCAATTGTTTTTTTCTGTTCTTACACCTATGAGTATTGTATGAGTGCTGTATTTGCTTATAAGAGCTGCAATCTAAAGGGAAAAATTGAATCTCTGTATTTTGGAAATCAGTTTTTCCCTTTGACAAAATTTGTGTTGCTTTTCAGAGCGATACAAAATTCTGAACCAGCTCAATAGACAGAATCATACCTCAGAACATAAAGTGATCCCATTAGAGAATTCATTTCCAAGAGTGAACGTGCATCCATTCCAAATCAAGATTGATAAAAAAGAGGTTAGTAAAGTTAGCAATTTGGTACTATATGTCGAGAAAGGTAAAAAACTCATGACCCCTTTTTATTAATACTTTTTCATAACAAAATTTATGATCAATCATCATAGTTTGTTCATAATCAAATTCTGTGTAATTTCGTCTTCTTCTTCTTCTTCTTATTTTCACTCTAGGAATTTTGTTCATGTATAAGTTGGAGTGGAATGATCAATGATAATGATTTTTAAAATGTTTTTATCACATTTAATATTAGGCACTTGGAAAAAGAAGACTCTAGGAATATATAAATTAGAGTGCAATGAAAAACGATGATGATTTTTACAACATGTTTATTTCTTTGGGTGTTAGTTACTTGTAAATAAAACCTACATTCCTCATTATTATTCATTTTTAGTGTCATGTTGTTTTAATGCAGAATTCAGAAGTGCAACCTGAAACCTCAGTGTCGATAAATGTTAATCTAACCAAGGCTTTGAATAACAATCCTCCAGGTAAGAATTTGCCCTCTTAAAATGTATTTCCTAGCATTTGTTAATTCTGAATTATATCTCTCAATCATTTTTACTTTTTATATGTTTGAAACAGGCTTTATTTAGTGTAATACTGGCATTTCGAAGTCTTTAAAATGAATTGATTAATCTTTTTGTTCTCCTTGTTTTGCATATTCTTTTTCTTTCCCTCTACACAGTTTGGAAGCAAAGATTTGCATTACTTCTTACTTAGTAGGTCATGCGTTTTTTTTTTCCAGTGCTAATGCTTTACATTGCCATTTTCTTTCTATTATTGTTTTTCTAGCTTCAATACCGAAGATCAGAAAACCTTCCAGAAGAAAACAGACGGATAATCAAGAATCTTGTATGTTGCGAGGTGTCTACTTTAAGAACATGAAATGGCAAGCTGCCATCAAAGTAGAGAAGAAGCAAATCCATCTCGGAACTGTTGCTTCCATGGAAGAAGCAGCTCATCTCTATGACAGGTTGGTTCCTCTCAAAAATAAAACGGAATCAAAATCTTTAAAATATCCCCAAACATGTCTTTCTTTATTCCCCCAAAGGCCCCTCAGATTTGATTTATTCCCCTAAATGTGCTTATTCTTGTGTAACTCCTGTAGTTGACTATCGTATGAGCAATTGCTGAAAAATTCAGTGCATATGTCAGAGTTTTATCCCCTCACAAACATACAATTATGCAATACAAATAGTATTTCTTACTGAAGAATATACCTTTTTTATCATAAAAATACTAATCTACATATATAGTTTGTTTATACTAATGAACATGGTACCTTTTCAATTGATAAAAGGGCTGCATACCTATGTGGAAGAGTACCAAATTTCAAGCTATCAGAGGAGGAGAAACAAGAACTAGAGGGTCTCCAATGGGAAGACTTTCTTCAGATGACAAAAGAAGCGATTGCAAACAAAAGTAAGCATGGTTTAAAGGTTTTGGGAATTATGTCTTTTTTGGACTTTGTTTTAGACTAAAAAATAAAAAATAGCATTATAGCTTGACGGCATTTATCGGAATATATATATATATATATATCACAAGTTTTAAAAAGGTACCATAAAATTTTACCACTATTATTATTGGTAATTTTTTGAAAACTTAGGGTAAAATTACCTCTACACAAGGGTATTTATCATAGTAGTATCTAAAATCTATTAGGGGCAGTGGGGCTATTATGGTGATTTTTGTAACTAGGGTATGCCCCTTAAAATTCCTCCTAATTCCTCCCTATACATCCTCTGTTCTAATTAGAGAGTGAGAGGAGATGATTTTAGAAAACTTAGAAGTAAATTTTAGTAGTACAGAGCGATATTGTTTTTGAAAACTAACTTGTAAAATATGAAATGCTGAAATGTGTGCCAAAGATTTGAGACGGTAGAAATCATTTCCGGAACTATGGTTTATATAGGGCTAAGAGTCTAAACCATTCGAGCGAATCCAAAATACCCATTGAGTTTGAGTTTGAGTTTGAGTTTTGAGTTTGGATTCTGATTCTATACTATACCATATCCCCTCTCTCCCTTCCTTGCAGAGAAACAGAAACGAGTAGACACCTGCATGAAACGGCGGCGGGTGATAGAGGGTGACCAGATGAATGTAGTCGTACCTTTCAATCATCCAACATGTGTTAGTGGACATCAAAATACTGTTTCCTTTGAACCACAACAATCAGTGCCTCACAACAACCAACAAAAAATAGCACTGCCTCCTCTATACCAGGAACCATCTTCCATCCCTGACACATCTTTCTTCTAAACTCTGACTAAAAAATTCTCCACTAAATTCTCTCCTCGTATGTTCCCCTATATTTTTGGTTTTACGTTAACCTTGATTGCCCATCAATTATCTCGGACTGATATATTGTTTTAGCAATCGTTGGTATTTTTTTGCCTGCCTATTTCAAAATGATTACCCCTGTATCATAATTGTGGGGTATAAATCAAATCTTCACCTTTTGAAAATGAGTAATCACAAGTCTATCAGAGCACATTGAGTGTTGTGTAACTATATGATTGATGGTAATACATGTAACCCCCCGTCCCCCACCCCGCCTTTCTTTTCCCCATCAAAAAAAGTTCACATGGTTCTTGTTTACTGTTGAGAACTTGAGGTTACACATTTTATATAACTTGTTTTTATATTTTTCTCATTAGTTACCTTCTCATTCATGCAATGTTTTCATTTCCTGTCCTTACTATGTAAAAGCTTCCATGACGCGGCATTGTCTTAAGTTATGATTTATTTACGCTCCAATGCTATGTAAACAATAAAGTATAGGAGCGTCTTCCATCATGAGTATAAAACAGGTGTAATGTAGAAAAGAATAAATTGGAGTTTATCGAAAATAGCTGGTTTGTTATGCATCATGCTATATCTTTTAGAATTGTCCTTATTGCATATGTTCGTTTAAATAGTCTGTAACTCATGTTAAAGCATAGGAGCTTATTCCATCATGAGTTTAAAACAAGTACAAATTGGAGTTTATTGAAGATGGCTGGTTTGTTATGCTTAGTCGTATTCTTTTAGAATTTTTCTTATTGTATGCTTGTCATATTGTTTTTATTTTATTCATATGTTCATTTGAATAGTCTGTTACTCTCGCAAGTTCTTAGTGTCCTAAAAAGTAGTCTCACTTGTAATCTTGAACTAGGTGTAAAAGGTAAATATATTTGTCTATCCTTAGAAGATAAAGGACAGAACTACTTAGAATTAAGTTAAAAAGTGATAGATGAGTGAAACAATTCAAATGCAATTAGTGATTGAAGGTGTTGAAAACTTTATTGTTAAACTTGGATATAGTTAATCAAGAGAGGAACTTTCACAAGATGACTAACTAAAACCTTGTGCTTTACACCAAGAAATTGGAAGCTATTTTGTAGTAAGAAAGGTATATTAACGTCTTTTAAGGAAAGGACTACATGGAGTATCTAATACCAAGACTAAATGTGAGATGTACAATAATCCAAGGTGTAAAGGAGGGAGGTTTATAGGGAAATTTGAGAAAAGTCAAGAATGATATAAAAGGTGCCAAGAGATCAAACAAAAGGGAGAGATGATATGGGGTTTCTTGGTGGTGATCCCTTCAAATGGATGAAGCGTTTTGTGAGGAAGCTTTTTATAAACAAGGTGGTTTTGTAATTTTTATGAACAAGGAGTTTGAGCTATTCTATGATTAAACCTTTCAAACTAGGTAGGGCACCGAGGAATGTAACTATAGGTATTGAGTGCTTTTCTCTTGTTTTGATCTTGGATCCCATAAAGTCTTATACCTTGATGATTAAAGGTAGAACACTTGCTATTGATGTGTCCAACAAATCCTTGATGTAGCACTAATAAAAGATCGAGGGAAGTGTCTTAGAAGTTAAATAGGCATACACACATTGCCATAAATTTACTTCCCACATGAATAGTCATTGCTTCACTTATAACCAATAAGAGTAATTGAATGAAATTATTGTGTACAAAAAATTTGATAAGCTACACATGTACAACTAGGTCCAAAAACAGTGGTAATATGGAGGGAAAGTGCAATGTCCTTGGACACTAGGTATATTGATGTATAACACAACAGAGAGAAGGTAAACCAGATGCAAGATACAATATACAAACAAGTTGTGGAGGCTTCTCGAATCGATCTGCCAAAGAGTGTAGGTTCTATATTTTCTGGTATTATGTAGAAGGTGGCTTTTGGGCAATGAAGAGATCATCCTCAAAAGGAGAATCGATCTTCATAGAGGATGTCAAGGAACTTATGTCTTCAAAAGATACATGGCATTATCTTCATGTGCACTATTTCTCATGAGCAAAGAGTCACACCAAGTTTTGTCTATAAATTGGATGACAATATGAAGGTGTCTTTGAAGGCATAGGAGAGGGCATTGTGAAGGTAAAGATACAGGCCACAGAAATTAGGTGCAAAGAATGACTAACCATGAGATGACTAGCACCAGATGTAAAGAAATAATAAGCAGTTGGTAGTGTAAAGATTAATCATGGTGGCTGCAGGTGAATGTATCGCAGATGATGGACAGGGTTGGTGGGGGGAAAACAACACTTAACCTTTTGGTTGGTCCCGCACTATCGGATTTTACTTTGTGAAATTCAAACCTTTAAAAATATTGATTGAATATCTGAATATCTCAAAAGGTATTAATTTTGGTTCCATGTCTATTCTTATATTAATCATCAAAACTTTAAAGGAACTTAAGGTTTTAACCATGAAATACTGAATCTGTACTTGAACGCCCCACTTGTTGCTGAAATTGATAGCATAAACATTCATAAATGAATCGATAATCTTGGCGCCCAAGACAAACTAGAGCATTAATCAAATAAAATGAAAGCATAAGGTTCCTTATTTTGCATGCATGCTAAAAGAAAGAACAAAATATTCTCACCTTATAATGACAGAGATGTATTGAATTCCATTATAATAGAATTCTCTCACCTTACAATGACAGTGATGAGTTGAATTCCCTTTTGTAGGATTCTGTTCCCTTAAGATGATATTGATGAATTGAATAACAAAAATACAAAAATTTATACAGATTATCCAAAACAGTGTTAAGCAATTCATTCATGGTTCTCTCTCTCTGTACAACTGTCTCGTGACAACATTTACCCAATATTTTTGTCACCCATGGCATTTTCGCATTAAGAAAAGACCATATTGTTCAAGATATAACCATATAGAAAACATTTATTTTACCAACCGTATTTGGCTTGTGTTTCGGACTTTGACATGTAACCCCTAGATCTTCTTTCAGCGAGCTCCATTTCTTTCTGTTTCATGTCAAAATAAAGAGTTCCAATTTGATGTTTCCTCCTATGTAGCTTTGATGGTTTTCCTTTGGTCGACACAGGCTGTGGGTTACAAAAAGCATAGTTTTATCATTGCAAACAGAAACATGAATATTTCAAAATATCAATTTCAAATAACAACCCAACAATGATGATGGCAAAATCAGCGTTGGGATGCACAAGTTTGATCCATGTAAATCAAAATACGAGAGGTTACACCTATGCCCAATGAGCTTCAAGAATACCAAATAAAACACATGGGCAAAGACAATGATCCATCAAGGAAATGTAGTTCGATATTTGGGGAAATAGAGAAGAACTCAGGAGCATTTTGGGAGTTTTACTGCAATTTCGACTCTTCTTAAACATAGAAAGATTGACCACAAACAGAAAGATTGACTATAAACAATAAGTGGATGCAATGTTAATAAAGATTCCTCGAAATAATGAAGATACTAAAACTTTACCTGGTACGCAGGTCCAAATGCAATGCCAGTGGCCCTGATCTGATCCTCCCTTACTTTATTGACTGTTAACTCTGATTGTTTCACTTCAATCACAGTGGGGGGTGCATGCTTACCACCACCTTTCCTTCTCTCTTTCATCAGAATATTAGCAAGAGGATCCTCTGTAGTTTCCACACCTTGCATTTCTTCATGTGCCATTGTTGCATGATAATCGTGAATCGGCATACCACTGTACTCATTTGATAGCACGCATGCATCATGAGAAGTAAATGATGTTGGCCACTGAGATTCGTTCTCATTAATTTTCACACCTTGTGTATAATCCGAGTTATATGTCATCCATTGAGATCGTTCCTCATTACTTTGCAAACCTTGTGGATAATCCGAGCTATAATTCGCCCAAGCTCCGATAGAACTACCTACATTCATATCATTTGGAAAATCTACAGCGACAGGAGGTTGATTAGCTTTGATTGAATGTCCGTTGAATTGTCCTGAAGAGATGGGCATCCCATTGTCAGGATTTGGGCGGATATCATTCGTTGTGATATGACTGGAGAAAATACTCTCTGGACGGACATCATTTTTCTCGGGTTGCACGATAGATTCGGCAAAAATAGCCTCTTTTTTCTTAGAATGATCATCATTTACCTCAAGAGCCATACGGCCTGATGAAGTGTGCCCACTTCCAAGACCAAGAGATGATCCCATATACTTTGGTTTGGGCAAAATGGCTGCCAAACCTTTAGATTTCTCAGAGTCAGCCGCTAATCTCTTTGCTCTAGCTCTTGAGTATTCATCATCATCATCATCTTCTTTTAAGGCGGATATGTTGATGGCTGGCCTAAACTCCACAACACGTTTCGAGCCTCGGGTTAAAGGCTCCGATTGTAAGGAAGGATCTGGAAAAGCATTTGAGCTTCTCGGCGGTGGCAAAGCGCTAAATAAAGAGCTTTTCTTTCCCGAAAAAGCTGAGCCCGACTTATCTTCAAACTTTGACCTATGGTCTGAAACCCTAACCTGAAGAGAGCTTTCTGTTTTCATGGGATCTCCAGAACTATCTCTTCCTGAAGCTTCTTTTGGAGGCGGCAAGGAAGAGAACAGAGGAGATGCACGCGAGGAAGAAGACTTACCCGAAGAATGAAGAGACGTTGGATATGGAACAGAAGAAGATTTCTGATGTGGGTTCGATTCCTCTTCGTCATCGGAGGCGTAATTCGCGAGTAAAGCGTCCATGGTTTCTTCGACAGCAGAGACTACAACAGAAGAAAGGGAGGAGCAAGAGAAGAAGAAGAAGAAGAAGAAGAAGAAGAAGAAGAAAGAGAGTATAAAACAGAAATTGCCCAAATACCCCTCAAGTTTTGGATATTTACCATAATACCCTTGTATTGGAAAAAGATTTACATGTAGGTATTCGGTTTTGGTTCCTTGGCCTAATACCCTAAACCAAACCGTTTTAAGGAAAAGGTGCAATTGAACCACTTAAACCGAACCGTTTTAAGGAAAATGTGAACACAAACCGTTTACACGGGATAGAGGGAGCATGCTCGAGGGAACTTGGAAAGCACTGCAAAATTAGGGAAAGAGAAAAAGGCTAAACAAGAAACTGGTAACGATTAAGTTGAGCCACTTAAACCAAAAGCTAATCAGTTGACAAATTGATAAGCTCCAGCTTTAGAATCAAACCAAACTGTTCAATTATATTCAAGCCAAAAGTTTGTTAAACCATGGCCTATTGGTTCAATTTGGTTTGATCCAAAGCGGAACCCATAGCTATTTGCACATGTATGCTTGGATCATGAGTGAATATCAACACTAAATGTAAAAAATCAATTCTTGTCTATTCGGTTGCCCATCAGGAAACGATGCATTGATGAAACGTGAACCTATCATCTTTGTTCCCACATTGAGTTTACCATTGTGTCAAAAATTAATGTTTGTGCTTTTTCGCCCTCTATGATTTTGGGTTCTTTTCTCCTTTACTTTGCAACATTGTCTCACTACTTGTGAATGGCTTTGTCCACAGACAATCTCATTACATATGGTCTAGCTTGATGTGGGATGGGCGGCCTAATGATAGTCCCAATATTGGCTCCTAGTTAATGTTTAATATAGCTTTAATCATAGCGCTTGCTGCACCGATGTTGGAGACTTAGCAAGGGAAGAAGTGTGCTCTAGCACAATAGAAAACACACTAATAGCATATATCAATGTTGTGTTTCAGAAGGGGAATGTAAAGAATTGGTGGTGATTCTTGTGCAACGGAATAGACTAGAGATATGTGTTGTGAGTGTGTGTGTGTGTGTATGAGAGAGAGAGAGAGAAACAAAAGATAGATAGATTTAAAACAAGAATAGAATACTCAAGACAATGCATATTACAAAAGGAGATTAACCGAACTAGTTACAAAGTAGGAGGAGAGTGCTTTATATAGTCACTCTCTCTCTTCATTAACTACCGAAGCTCATGGGTCATGGGGAATGTGAAAGCTCATTAGTTATGTGTCATAGAATATGATTCTATGACACATAGTTAATGTGTGGATAAGAGTGGTGACTTTTGACCTTTGAGTGCACACTCTCAAGGGTGTGTTCACACACTACTAGACTAGGTTGAGCTTGATTTTCAACACGCCCCCTCAAGCTCAATTTTGGTCGGCTACTTCAGTTAATGTCCGCTTTGGCTCGTATCCGGTTCGAACGGTATCCGGTACATCCAACTCGTACTCCCCCTCAAGCTTGGCAAGTCAAGGACCGTCAACCCAAGCTTTGACAAGAATTGCCGAAGCTTGTCGGCTCCTAGGGCTTTGGTGAAGATGTCGGTTGTCTGAAGATTCATAGACATATGTTGAAGGCCGACATGGCCAGCCTGAACACGCTCTTGAATGAAGTGATAGTGCACTTCGATATGCTTCGTGTGTGTGTGGAACACTGGGTTCCGAGCCAGATAAATATTGCTCATGTTGTCGCAGTAAAGGAGAATTGGATCTTTGATGGGAACACCCAGATCCTTTAATATCCTCTTGAGCCATACAACTTCACATGCAGCCACCGCCGCGCCCCTGTATTCGGCCTCTGTGCTTGAAAGAGCGACGGTTGGTTGCTTCTTGCTACTCCAGGAGATGGCTCCACTTCCGAGGGAGAAGACAAAACCAGAGGTTGATCGTCGGTCGGCTTTGTAGCCTGCCCAGTTGACATCTGTGTACCCCTCGAGTTGAATTGGTGTGGCCGACTTATAGAGAATGCCATAGTCCATCGTTCCACTCACGTATCGTACCACTCTCTTAGCACAATCCAAATGGATATCTCGTGGCGTTTGCATGAACTGGCTAAGAAGGTCGACTGGATAGCTTAGGTCAGGTCGAGTGATCGTGAGGTAGATAAGACTACCGATTAGTTGTCGATACTGAGTTGGCTCACACTTTGTGGTGCCAGAATTGGCATCAAGTTTGAGGTTTCGGTCGAGAGGTGTTGCCACAGACTTGCACTCAGTCGTCCCGAACTTGTATAACAAGTTCAGAATGTAGTGCTGTTGGGAGATCATAATCCCGGTTGGAGTCCGAATTACCTCGATGCCAAGGAAGTAGTTGAGCTCTTTCATGTCCGTCATCTGGAATTTGTTGGAAAGGAGGGATTTGACCTTGTTGATGTCAATTAGATGCTCACCTCCAATGACCAGATCATCCACGTATAGGATGATGACGATTGGACTTTCGGAATCGCTTCTTACATAGAGAGAATTGTCGGATTTTGACATCCAGAAGCCAATTCGATGAAGATATTGTGTTATCTTTGAGTGCCAAGCACGTGGTGCTTGCTTAAGGCCGTAGAGAGGCTTCTTAAGACGACAGATGGCTTTCGGATGAATGTTGGATTCGAAGCCGGGTAGTTGTACCATGTACACCTCCTCTTCTAATTCGCCTTGAAGAAAAGCATTCTTGACATCCATCTGGTGGAGGTGCCACCCTTTCGCTGTTGCAAGTGCTATCACGGTTCACACGGTTGTCATCTTTGCCACCGGGGCAAAGGTCTCTTCATAGTCGACGCCCTGTGTTTGTGCGTAGCCCTTTGCTACGAGTCGAGCTTTGTAGCGGTTGACGGAACCGTCGGCATTATACTTCACTTTGTATATCCATCTGCAACCGATTGCCTTCTTGTGCGGTGAGTGAGGGACTAGATCCCATGTCTCATTCTTGCTAAGAGCTTACATCTCCTCATTCATCGCTTCGACTCATCGAGGATCTTTAACGGCTTCGGCAAAAATCTCCAGTTCTCGAACTGTTGCCACCTTCATCATAAAGGCATAGTGGTATGCCATATAGTCGTTGTAGCTGAATCGGCTAACCGGATGCTTCTCTCGGGTGGAGTGACGGAGTTTCTCATTTGCCGATGTGAGTGCTTTCTCAACTCCGGGTGACCTCATAATAGGCACATCAAAGCCATCGAACTCACTATCGAGTGAATGAGTCAATTCGATGCCATCGAAGTGATCGTCCTCATATTCCGGCATTTTGGCCTTCCCTTTGTCCATCTTTGGACTTGGCCGAGATGAGCTTTGGTTGCTCGGAGGCTCTTGTGGTCCGCTCAATCTAGTTGAGATCGGACTCTCTTCGAGTATTGACCTTAGTTGATCATCGTCTTCTGTGTTGTCGAGGTCGTTCGTAGATGGTTCGGGAGGAGTCGGCTCAGGTTTGTACCATGATGTCGATTTGTCAAAGACGACATCCCGACTTACACAAGTCTTCCGAGTAGAGGGGTTGAAGCACTTGTACCCCTTTTGCTCTTGTGAGTACCCCACGAGGATGCACTTCTCTGATTTTGGGTCAAGCTTCTGCCGCTTCTCATCGGGAATGTGCACGTATGCAATGGAGCCAAATATCCTTACATGGGATAGATCTGGCTTCTTCCTATAGTATTTCTCGTGCGGGGTGACCTCGTGCACTCCGAATGTTGTGCACCAGTTCATGAGGTAGACTACGGTATTTGCAGCTTCTGCCCAATATGACTTGGGCATATGCTTCTCATTTAGCATGGCCCTTGCTACTTCGAGGATGTGCTGATTCTTGCATTCGACTACACCGTTCTGTTGTGGTGTGTGTCGGGAAGTGAATTCTCGCCGAATTCCTTCTTGTCGAAGGTATGCCATGAATGCATCGGAGAAGTATTCCTTTCCTCTGTCTGACCGAAGACATCGTACATGACGCCCAATTGTCTTTTTGACTTCGCTTTTGAATTTTTGGAAGTGTGTAAACACTTCTCTCTTCATCCTCATGGGAAAGATCCATGTGTATCTAGAGAAGTCATCGATGAAGGTAACATAGTACCGACATCCTCCGAACGTAGTCGTCTGTGCCGGTTCCCACACATCCGAGTGGACTACATCCAATAGGCCTTTGCTCACGTTCCTCTCCTTCGGGAACGGGTGTCGATGTTGCTTGCCGAATTGGCTAGTGGCACACACGCCTTCAATCTCTTTCTCCATGAATGTCTGGAGCCCGATGACGACTCCTTTTGATTGCATTGCCTTGAGCTTTTGGAGGTTTATATGGCCAATCCGCTTGTGCCATAACTCTATGTCGGTGTTGTGTTTGAGGCCCTTTGCAAACATGGCCGATTTTACCTCGTTCGCTTTGAGGATAAACATTCAGCCTTCCCTTCGACCACCAACAATTAGTCGGCCTTCCTTCTCGATGAAGCAACCTCCTTGGTTGAATCGAACTTGCATCCCTTGCTCCACAATTTGGCCGACCGAGACCAAATTCTTTGTTATAGTGGGTACATGTAAGACATTTTTTATGCAAGTTTGTTCACCTTCTTTTCCGAATGGGACGTTGTCGACATGCCGAATCGGATGCGTGGTGTCGTCTCCGGTCTCGACATAACCGGGTCGATCCGGCTGTCTAAGGTCTTTGAACCATTCTTGATGAAACATCATATGGTTCGAAGCACCGGAGTCGACGAACCATACATCTTCCGGATTGGAGGCATTAGTCGAAGTAGAGGCCGACATAGGATTTGCTCTATGTCTCATTACAAACATTCTGCCATGATCTTCATAGTCGGAGTTGGTGGCGTAATTGGTGAGTTGTCGCCTTGTGGAAGCCGACTCGCGCTGTCGTGAAGATTTTCGGCAATGGTGTGAAAATCGCATAAAACATACGAAATCGAGTATGAATCATATAAAACAATACTAATGAAAATACTATTTTAAATATGTTTAATATCTTAGTACAAAAAGGATGGAGGTCTTGAAGAGCTTTCGAATGCACTTTACTACATAAGAAACGGACATCTAAGTGTCAACTTATGTGGGTAGGAAGTTTGCAAAGACAAAGAGAAAAATAAAATTGTGAGATATCCCACATAGACAGGAAATAAGGATCTCACCATATATAAGGTAGAGCAAAAGCTATTATCTTTGTGTCTATGTGTGGAGCATAGAGAGTTCAAGGTGACTTGAACTAAGCTATTGGATGAATGGGTATGGCTTAACTACTTGCAAAGGTTTTGGCCAACCAAACCCGGACCGACGACGGAGCCGGTGAGCCGGAGATAATCGGCATCCGGCAACGGAACCGGGATCTGGTGTCCAACGACAAAACCGGCATCCGACATCCAGCAATCGGCGACCGACGGTAACCGGCGGCATCCGGCAACTTGAACTAAGCTATTGGATGAATGGGCATGGCCTAGCTACTTGCAAAGGTTTTGGCCAACCAAACCCAGACCGGCGACGGAGCCGGTGAGCCGGCGATAATCAGCATCCGACAACGGAACCGGGATCCGGCGTCCGGTGACAAAATCGGCAACCATTGACCAAACGACGGTAACCGGCGGCGATCGACGTCATCCGGCATCCGGCGACTGGATAGATATATAAATAAATATATGTATACACATATATATACACACAAGGAGTTCAAGTGTGGATTTAAACCTTGCACCTCCATGTTGAGAGTCTATAAGCTTACCACTAAGCCAAGACATTTTCTTAAAATAATATTTTTATCACTGTAACTTTACATGTAAATTCTCATACATGAGAGCTAAAATGAGTGACGTGGTTATCATGCACCACATGTAATACATGTGCGCCAAATGGCAAACATGCATTTCATGCATGTCTTGAACCCTCAAATGCATGAGGGCATTTAATCTTGTTCTTCAAATCTAAAGTCAACAATTCAATCTTAATCTCTCTCTCAATCTAAATCAAGCGTTCTATCTTATCTCAATCTCTCTCTCTCTCTTTCAATTTATCTTAAATACTTTCTCGCTAAAGCTTGTGCGAACTTCGAATCCTTTCGGTCCAGAACCCCGGCGGTTTGGCCTCACGATCTGCACGTAGTGATGGATCTTCACGACAGCGCTTCTTCTTTCGACACTCTTCTTCATGGTGGCCGATTTTTCCGCAATAACCGGATTCGATCGAGTTTTGTCGACTCAAACCGGAATGGAAGCTCCCCCTTCTTCCAAAGGTTCCTCGATGACTTTCGTCTTGTTGCCGAATTTGGGAGTTGTTGTTGTAAGTCAGACCTCGTCCGCCACCTCGTCCTTGGCCAAATCGGCCTCTTGCTTGACCGCGTCCTCTTCCTCCATTCGAATGCGTGTAGAGCATGTGGCCTTCCGAGGCGTTGCTCCTTGTTCGAACATGATTCTCTTCGACCAATAACATAGATTGAAGATCAAAGAAAGAGGGAGGATTCTCCCTTGCTAGGACGGTGGTTCTCATCGAGCCGAACCGTGGTGCAAGGCCGCCGAGG
The DNA here is from genome assembly GCF_043228905.1 of Azolla caroliniana. Taxonomy (NCBI): domain Eukaryota; kingdom Viridiplantae; phylum Streptophyta; class Polypodiopsida; order Salviniales; family Salviniaceae; genus Azolla; species Azolla caroliniana. Next base: position 19,614,181 of record NW_028230447.1, read on the forward strand.
CATATTTGCACCATCTCATCATCATCCACATTGACGCTTATTGAGCCGAGTGAGTCACAAAGCTCCTTGATCCTCAAGGTGTAGCTTGTGATGGACATGTCCCGTTGTTGGATGTTGTTCAACTCTTGGCGGAGTTGAAGCTTCCTCGCGGTCGTGTTGGCGACGAAAATCTTTCGTAGATTTTCCCACGCTTGTTTCGGTGTCTTGGCTTCTCGAATGTAACCGAGCATGTGGTCGTGAGCACATGTCGCCAAGCAATACATTACTTGACTCGCCGCTTGCTCCCATGTTGAGTAGTCGGCATCTTCCGGGTCGGGTCAGTTTTCTTGTGCTCCCTTGATGTAACCCCAATAGCCTTGACCGACAAGGTATTGGTGCATCTTGTACTCCCAAGATGTGAAGTTGTTTCGGTCCAACTTCTCTCTAGGGAGAGCGCTCCCCATTTGAGTATTCATGGTGTTCGATGTAGATTTCTTCCTTCTTCTTCTCTCTTGAATACGAGCTATGTAGTCGCACTACAATAGTGATGAGCTGGTTCTTCTTGAACGTCGGCGTAGAGCTCAACACACGTGGATGGGCTAGATGGAGCTACCAAACCGCTCTGATACCATGTAAAGAATCGGTGGTGATTCTTGTGTAGCAGAATAGACTAGAGATATGTGTTGTGAGTGTGTGTGTGTGTATGAGAGAGAGAGAGAGAAACAAAAGATAGATAGATTTAAAACAAGAATAGAATACTCAAGACAATGTATATTACAAAAGGAGATTAACCGAACTAGTTACAAAGTAGGAGGAGAGTGCTTTATATAGTCACTCTCTCTTCATTAACTACCGAAGCTCATGGGTCATGGGGAATGTGAAAGCTCATTAGTTATGTGTCATAGAATATGATTCTATGACACATAGTTAATGTGTGGATAAGAGTGGTTACTTTTGACCTTTGAGTGCACACTCTCAAGGGTGTGTTCACACACTAGACTAGGTTGAGCTTGATTTTCAACAGGGAACAATATACTAGAGAGGAGTTGGTCCGTATGACTGTGGTGAGTAGTCTACGCACTTAGAGGTTTATGATTTGGCACTTATGTAAATTGCATTTTTATGTTTGCGTAAAAACTTAGTCCATTGGTGTAATTGTTGTTTCTGCTAGAACATTAGCCATCTTCAAATTATTTAGGGCAGAACTAAAATTCCCTAACATGATCACTTTTACCAAGATACTACCCACATTTTATTATTATTTGAATACCATTATATTTTCTCCAAATTACCACAATATCCATGTGATTTTCAAAAACATGTGCATAACAAGTAGCGGGTGCGGAGGAGTGGTGCATTGGAGGGGATTTTAATATGATCGAATCCATTCATGATAGCTCTAACAACAACCCTAGAGTCCTACAAGGAAGGGAACGTAAACAATGGGAGAAGTTATGTGTACACCTTAACTTGCGAGATATATGGCATTCCGACAACTTCCAACGAAAAAGGGACCTCTCTTATTCTCCCGATTAGATGGGCGAAATAGTGAACCCACCCTATCTCGCATTGACCGTCTTTATGTAGGCGAGGCCCTAGAAGCGAAGGGAGGGTGGTGTCACATAACTCCAGGCACGACTTTCTCTGACCATTACCCGGTAATCGGTCACTTTCACTTGCATCAAAAGTGGGGCTCCTTCCAGCCTTGAATCCCAGACACTATCTACACAGTTATAGAGTTGAAGGAACAACTCACCAACCAATGGTCACTACCTGTCAATGCCTCCTTAGCATCTGACAAACTTCTAGCTAAATTATCAAGAGCTTCAACTCTACTACACGAGATTGTCAAGACTAGAAGTAAGGATGCTCAGGAAAAGTGACAGAGGACAAAACGAGGACTAATAGCCTTACAACGACTCCAACAACGATACCCGACATGTAGTTGGATCGCGGGACAGGTTGTCATGGCCAAACAAGAACTCATCATGGCAGAAACGGCAATCTATGACATGGAGTTTCATGGAAGCATGGCTCGATGGATTCGAGTAGGGGACAAAACCACGAAGGAATTCCTCCGATCCAAGGGACCGAGGCACGCTAGAACAATGATGTGCAACCTCAACCGAGCGGATGGAACTACCACGGCGGATGGCGGCGAAATGAGGAATATTGCCACAAGTTATTTTAAGCGACTACTTACTGAAGATAATATGGCCACAGGGGAAGACATAAGAGAAGATATTATCCTCCAGAGCATACTTGAGAAAGTCACGACGGAAATGAATACATGGCTCGTGCGTCCCCTATCAATCATCGAGATATGGGAGGCCCTCTCTGATTTGGATGTAGATAGTTGCCCCAGAATCAACAACCTCACCCCTCACTTTTTCACGTGCCTTTGGGACACTATTAAAGAAGACCTTCTCCAGGCATATGAGGAGATCATCACCTCTGGAAACATGCCAGAGGAATTTGGACAGGGGATGATACATCTTATTCCTAAAAGTGGTGGGAGTGCCAATGACATTTGTAAGTGGCGGCCCATAACTCTCCTCAATACTGTCTACAAGTTGCTCGCAAAAATCGTGGCACGCCGCTTAGCACCACTTCTCCCTTAGCTCATTCATCCATCCCATACAGGTTTTGTTAGAAATCGGAGCATCCTAGACAACCTCTGGTCATTTTGGGAAGCAATAGCCCTTGCCAAGCGTACCAACAATAGGGTAGTTGTGGTGCTCCTAGATTTTGAGAAAGCATATGACAAGGTATGCTAGAAATTTCTAGAAAGTGTGATGGGGAAACTCGGCTTTCACGAGTCATGGATCAAAGGCATTGTAGGACTTTATAGGAACGCTACCAGTTGGTTTTCACTAGCAGGTGAAAGGGGCCCTTTCTTCCGAATATCACGGTTCGTGCAACAAGGCTGCCCAATGGCTCCATGCTTATTTCTATTATACGCCGAAGCACTCTCTAGCTTTCTCAAATCACGGCATCTAAGCCTACGTGGTCTTTGTGTGCCACATTCTCACCAAAGCCTCCTAGATATATAATTTGCAGATGATATCGTGGTCTACTTGCAAGGCAACTTGGAAAATTTACAAAAGCTAGAAAGTGGTTTAGAAGTATTTTGCAAGAGATCCAATGCCATGATCAATTGGCACAAATCTTGTGCAATATGGCTCTCTCATGAAGCACATCCTATGTGGCACCCAGATCCCACTTTCAAGTGGATCAATCAAGGAGTGAGCACCAAATATTTGGGTTTCCAAATTGGGTTTAACATACCTCCGGAGACTATGATTACACCAGTTATTCACTCCATTTGACAAAAGTTAATACATTGGAGATCGAAAAAACTCTCGCTAGTGGGGTGCATCATAGTGGCAAACCAGGCATTACTCGCAACAGCATGGTACAACCTATCATGTTGGACAATCTCCAAGGAAAGTATACACCAGATTCAAAGACTGGTACACAACTACATTTGGAAGGTGGCGTGGCCTATACTCACATCACCTAAGTTGAGAGGAGGATTGGGTCTTATTGATCCCCTCTCACAATCAAAATCCCTACTCGCCAAATTTGTGGTGCGAGGACTCCAACCAGGGAATGACTGTTGGAAAATGTTACTACGGTTACGCTTTGCTTACTTTAGGCCACGAAAAGTAACCAATTGGGCCGCCCAAACTGGATGGATTCTAAACATGGATCTCAAACCTAGTTTCTCCTGCCAACTAGAGGATAGATTTAGTGCATCCTTGTGGAAGGTGTGGTGTGACAGTAGACAAGGACTCAAGTGCGATCAACCCAATTCCGAACCTGCTTGGCTCAGTCAACATATCCTATGGAACCCATGTATTAGGGATGAATCTAATCAACTAATTGGATCAAGTAAGGGGCTCTCATGGGGATACATGTTGGAAGGTCCAAGAAAAAGTATAAAATGTTGGAGACGGTTTATGTCATTGCCAATACAAGACCAAGCCAACATCCTCCATGGAATCAGGGGCAGATGGGCTATGTATGAGATATGAAATCATTAATGCTCTACTGATTAGGGAAGCTACTCATCAAAGGACGACCACGAAGAAATGGATAGGCTACAAGGAGGAGGGCTCTTTGATCCCAAGAGGTAGGGACACACCAGATAGGATCGAAGGCTCTGAATTGCAGGACAACGAGACATCAACACAACATAAGGCAATTTGAGTACTAGCATATACTGGGCATAAATGGATTGTAGATCCTAATCCGATCAAAGTAAAACTAGATTGGCACATATGTACTCATGAAAACACATGGCTACGTAAGTTGGGATCCTTACACGGGGCAAGGATGCAAACCTATCCCTTTCTTTCAATTCACAACTAGATTGGGTCGCCATATTATAGCCGCTCAATCCGCCTGAGAGCTGGCTGCTGCAAAGGTCTGGTACACATATCATGTTCCTTACTCAATTATCACCAAGTTTTGGCTGAAACTCTGGAAACAACAACACGCGAGGCGAATCACCACTTTCCAATGGCTATTAATACATAAGTCACTACCGGTTGGTGCATGGCATCGTGGGAACCTCAACTCTCCTAATTGTGTAACGTGTCCAGTTGTATTAGTATCCATACGATACGCTCTATGGGATTGCCTAGAGTCTCATCAAATATGGCGGGTGGTTGGCCGCTTATTGCAATTATGCCAAGTGCAAGGCTACATCAAGTGGGGGAATGTATGTTCGTTATAATGGCAGACCCCAATTGACTGCTATGAGCATCAGGAAGAGGGGATGACTTCGGTTATGGCGGAGTCCCATCGAATATGGCGGGTGGTTGGCCGCTTATTGACGGGAACTATTCGTTCCTTATGCTCAACGCTCGGCCACAACCGAGCTTAAAATCATACATAGAAAACGGGAAATGAAACGCACGACACAAAGGAGAGAAAAGGGTACACATGATGTTTACGTGGAAAACCCAAACTAGGGGAAAAACCACGGCAGCCCACAGGCTGCGAACTATCACTATGCTAGAATGTACAACAGTGAGTTCACAGAGGCAACAACCTCGTGCTCACGATCTTCGCCACAGGCGGTGGTTACAACAGAGGCAGTGACCTCTTTCTCTCTTTCACTCTCTATACAGTTACGCACTCTCTCTTTTCTTGCACCAACAAGAAAATGACAACAATAATAACTAAAATTTTGCCCTAAGTCATATTTATACTAATATGACTTTTCGGCTATTTACAAATATAGTGTCGATGGACTCTCAGAAACATATTTACGAATATGTCTCTTCATCCGGTTCTCACCGGGTCTACACCATCCGACTCTCCGTAGCCGGGTACTCCTCATTCAGTTCTCACCGGGTCTGCGTCATCCGGCTCTCCGTAGCCGGGTACTCCTCATTCGGTTCTCACCGGGTCTGCACCATCCGGTTCTCCGTAGATGGGTACTCCTCATCCGGTTCTCACCGGGTCTGCGTCATCCGGCTCTCCGTAGCCGGGTACTCCTCATTCGGTTCTCACCGGGTCTGCACCATCCGGTTCTCCGTAGATGGGTACTCCTCATCCGGTTCTCACCGGGTCTGCGTCATCCGGCTCTCCGTAGCCGGGTACTCCTCATTCGGTTCTCACCGGGTCTGCACCATCCGGTTCTCCGTAGATGGGTACTCCTCATCCGGTTCTCACCGGGTCTGCGTCATCCGGCTCTCCGTAGTCGGGTACTCCTCATCCGGTTCCGGCACTGTTCTTCTCTCTCTTCCCATCCGGAGGGACCTGTCTCCCATCAAACTCCCCTTTCACTCCGGCATGGGGTGTCTTACCAGTCCGATCCGCTTCCGGCTTGCATCCAACTTGTCGGGTATTAGAACTTTGGTCAGCATATCTGACCCGTTCTCGGCCGTGTGGATCTTCGACAGTGTGAACTCCTGGTCATCTACTCTTTCCCGGATCCAGTGATATCTTTGCTGGATATGCTTCGTCCGGGAATGGTAGGCAACATTCTTAGCAAGGTGGATGGCACTTTGACTGTCGCAATAGAGTCGGTATTCATCTTGCCGAATACCGAGCTCTCCTATGAAGTCCTTCATCCATAATATTTCCTTGCCGGCTTCCACAGCCGCCATGTACTCCGCCTCTGTGGTTGACAATGCAACCATCTTCTGCAGCCTCGACTGCCACGAAACAGCTCCCCCTACATATGTCATTACATACCCGGATGTAGACCGGCTAGTATCCACATCAGCCGACATGTCCGAATCGGTGAAACCGTCCAGTTGAGGTTTTCCGGAGCCGAATCGGAGACACATATTTGAGGTGCCCTTCAAATACCGGAGTATCCATTTGACCGCGTTCCAATGCTCCTTGTCGGATTGCTCATGAACCGGCTCACCACTCCGACTGCGTATCCTATATCCGGTCGGGTACACACCATTGCGTACATCAAGCTCCCGACGGCAGAGGCATATGGAATCTTCATCATATCCGCCTTCTCTCCTTTCGTCTTTGGGCTTTGCTTGCCGGATAGCCTGTAGTTTGCCAGAAGTGTCGATCCGACCGGTTTCACTTCTGACATGTTGAACCGGTGAAGCACCTTTGTCACGTACTTCTCCTGTGACAACCATAATTGCTTCTTTGACCGGTCCCGAATGATGTGCATCCCCAGCATCTGTCTTGTCGGACCCAAGTCTTTCATTGAGAAGGTCCAGTTGAGAGCCTTCTTCAGCATCCGTATTTTGACTTGGTCACGTCTGACGATCAACATGTCATCCACGTACAGAAGGAGTATCAAGAAGTCACCTCCTTCAAACTTCTTCACAAACATGCAGTGATCGGCCTGCGTCTTGTGGTACCCTTGATCGGTCATGAAGGAGTCGAACTTCCGGTACCATTGTCGGGGAGCCTGCTTCAGTCCGTACAGGCTCTTCTTCAGCCGGCATACCAGGTGCTCCTTCCCCTTCTCCACGAATCCTTCCAGTTGCTGCATGTAGATCTCCTCTTCGAGGTCGCCGTGAAGGAATGTCGTCTTCACGTCCAGCTGTTCTACCTCGAGGTCCATGCTTGCCGCTATACTCAGCACCGTCCGGATGGAGGTCATCTTTACTACTTGGGCAAATATCTCGTCGAAGTCCACGCCCTTGTTCTGCTGGAACCCCTTCACCACGATCCTGGCTTTGTATCTCGAGGGGTTGTTGGCATCTCCCGGTTTCAACTTGTACACCCACTTGTTTCGGAGTGCCCGCTTTCCTTTCGGCAACTCCACCAATTCGTACGTATGGTTCTCATGCAGGGAATCCATCTCATCCTGCATGGCACTTAACCATTTTCGGCTGTGGGTGTCTTCCTTCGCTTCTTCGAAGCTTTCCGGCTCCCCCTCGTCGGTCAGCAGAACATGCTCTGCATCCAGAAATCTCCGGGGGGGCCTTCTCTCTCTGAGAGGATATCTCCGTCTCTGGGCTTCAGTGACCGGCTCATCCATCTGCTCTTCATCCGAATCCGATTCGGGATCGTGGCCGGTTCCGGTTTCAGCTTCCTCTACTTCTTCTTCAGCCCGTTCGGTATCCTCACCGTAACCGGCTGGTCCCTCGAGTGCTAACCGGTCTCTTGCCGGTTGGGTCTGCTCATCGTAGAGTCGATCCTTACCAGTCAACTCGGAGTTCATTATCTTCTTCTCCGACTCCCAGTCGGCGAGTGTCTTGTCCTCCATGAAGATAATATCTCGACTCCGGAATACCTTCTTGTCGACCAGGTCCCACACTCGGTAGCCGAACTCATCGTCACCGTAACCGAGGAATATGCATGGCCGGGTCTTTGGATCTAACTTTCCTCTCCGGTCCTTAGCTACATGCACGTACGCGAGACACCCGAACACCTTCAGATGCCGGTAGGACACTTCCTTACCGGTCCATACTCTCTGTGTCGTGTCTCCGTCCAAGGGTACTGAGGGTGATCTATTTATCACATATGTCGTCGTCGACAGTGCTTCAGCCCAAAACTTCTTGGGTAGTTTTGCATGCGCTAGCATACTCCGGACCCTCTCCATTATGGTCCGGTTCATCCTCTTGGCCAGTCCGTTTAGTTCCGGCGTCTTCGGCACGGTAAATTCAAGCCGGATTCCCTTCGAGCGGCAGTACTCCTCGAACTGCCCCCGGTATTCTCCTCCGTTATCTGCTCGAACCGCCTTCAGCTTCCGGCCGGTTTCTCTTTCCACTCTCGCGTGGAGCTCTTTGAAGACGGATAGCACGTGATCCTTCGTCTTCAACGGTGTGGCCCACAGCTTCCGGCTGTGGTCATCTATGAACGTCACGAAGTACTGCGCTCCAGCATGTGACTTCCTGTCTACTTGACACACATCCGTATGCACCAACTCCAGTGGTGCATTACGTCTCATCGGTGGCCTTGGTCGGAAGGAGGTCTGGTTTTGCTTACCGGCTAGACAATCAGTGCACTTCTCCAAGTGCACGTTCTTCACTGGAATGAGGTTGTCATCTGCAAGCCTCTTCATCCCCTTCTCGCTCATATGACACACTCTCTTGTGCCACAGCTCACCGGCAGTGTCGGATGCCACGTTCACTTCTTCCGGACATAACCGGGCATTCATCAGGTACAATGTGTTGACCTTCCGGGCCCTAGCCACAATCAGGCTCCCTTTGCTGAACTTCATGACACCGTTCCGGATGTTGCCCGTGTAGCCTTCATCATCTAGCCGACCGGCTGATATCAGGTTCAGACGAACCTCCGGAACGTGTCAGACATCCTTTAGCAGCAACTTGCATCCGCTTGGTGTTGACAGCCACACGTCTCCTATGCCGACAATTCGGCATGTACCTTCATTCCCCATTCGGACACAGCCGTGATCACCGTCTGAGTAGGATGAGAAGCATTTCCGGTCCGGGGTAAGGTGGAACGATGCTCCGGAGTCTACCACCCAGGTCATCTCATCGCCGGAAAGTTTATCTCACTCTCCTCGGTGATGAGCATCAACTCTTCTTCACTTGCCGCGATTGTCGTCGTTCCCTTCCGGTCCGTTCCCCTCCGGTCTTTACCGTTCCGGTCCGAGGTCCGCTTCGAATCGGTATCGTCGGCTTCCTTGTCTTTACGGAAATGCCGACAGCTCTTTTGGAAGTGTCCCGGCTTGCCGCAATAGAAGCAAGTGGGCCTCCCCTTGGCTTTGACCACGTCTCCGACTTCTCCCGGTCCTGGGGACTACGGTTTCTTTGTCTTCCGCGTTCCGATTCGGTAAGGAGCGCTTTGGTGTCGGAGCTCGTATCTTTATCCTTCCGACTCGCCTCCTCATCTAGCAAGCTCGACTTTACTCTTGCTAGGGATAACCGCTTTCCTTCCGGCCCGGCGTTGCCCAAACTGACAACCAACGTCTCCCAGCTATCCGGGAGGGAACCGAGTAGGAGTAGCACTAGTACCTCGTCGGCGAGAGGTACTTCCAATGATGTTGCCTGGTGTATCAGCCCCTGGAAGGCATTCATGTGCTCCGCCATGCTGGAGCCATCTTGGTACCAGAGTCTTACTAGATTCCGGAATACCGAAACCTGATTAACAACATTTTTGTTTTGAAACATTATGCCGATCTTCTCCCAGAGCTCATGAGCCTTGCTCTCCTCATTGAAGTTGTTGTATAGGCTCATGTCGATGAAGCACCGTGTGTACGCCGTTGTCTTCATGTGCATCACCTCCCATATCGTAGCGTCGATTTTGTCCGGTCTCTTGTCCCCGAACTGAACCGGCACTTTAACCACGAGCATGTCCCTCATCTTCGACTTCCACACTGAATAGTTGGAGCCGGTGAGCTTGAACATGCCGCCAAACGATTCGTCCATTTTCTTTGTCGTTTTGCTCTGATACCACTTGATGGGAACTATTCGATCCTTATGCTCAACGCTCGGCCACAACCGAGCTTAGAATCATACACAGAAAACGGGAAATGAAACGCACGACACAAAGGAGAGAAAAGGGTACACAGGATGTTTATGTGGAAAACCCAAACTAGGGGAAAAACCACGGCAGCCCACAGGCTGCGAACTATCACTATGCTAGAATGTACAACAGTGAGTTCATGGAGGCAACAACCTCGTGCTCACAATCTTCGCCACAGGCGGCGGTTACAACAGAGGCAGTGACCTCTTTCTCTCTCTCACTCTCTATACAATTACGCACTCTCTCTTTTCTTGCACCAACAAGAAAATAACAACAATAATAACTAAAATTTTGCCCTAAATCATATTTATACTAATATGACTTTTCGGCTATTTACAAATATAGTGTCGATGGACTCTCAGAAACATATTTACGAATATATCTCTTCATCCGGTTCTCACCGGGTTTGCACCATCCGGCTCTTCGTAACCGGGTACTCCTCATTCAGTTCTCACCGGGTCTGCGTCATCCGGCTCTCCGTAGCCGGGTACTCCTCATCCGGTTCTCACCGAGTCTGCACCATCCGGTTCTCCGTAGCCGGGTACTCCTCATCCGGTTCTCACCAGGTCTGCGTCATCCGGCTCTCCGTAGCCGGGTACTCCTCATCCGGTTCCGGCACTGTTCTTCTCTCTCTTCCCATCTGGAGGGACCTGTCTCCCAACACTTATTGCAATTATGCCAGGTGCAAGGCTCAATCAAGTGGGGGAATGTATGTTCGTTATCATGGCAGACCCCAATTGACAGCAATGAGCATCAGGAAGAGGGGATGACTTCGGTTATAAAAGCACAAGAGATTTTTTTCTCCACCATCGGCAATATCCACTCCACTCCTATTAGTGCCAAATCTCAACTTGTGTTGGACTTGGTCAACCCAATAACTCTTTGGATTCTATGGAAATAACAGTGTAGACGGATCTTCTCCAACCAAAGCGCGCAACCAATAATGTTAATGCAAGAGATATGGAGTGAAGTTGTAGTCACTCTAAAGAGCCAATATGATGGCCTCAAGGGCAACTACGATAGAGTTGAAAGACAACAACTAGCCTTTATCCAACAATGGTCGTCCTCTCCCTTTTGAGGCAGTGGGCATCCACATAAGATGGACCTACCACATCTCTATAGAGATTTGTATTTAATAATCTCATCTGTAAAATCTTTAAATAACTAATGGAAGGAGTTTTTTTGGGGAAAAAAAAACGTGCATATGGTAATGTTGATGAATATCATTACTTTTGTTTTTAAATACTACATTATGTCCAAATATGAGCTTGGGCCTAGGGCATTGCCCATTTGAAAAAACAAACAAACAAACAAACAAACATACATACATCATACACACACATACACTTGCATACATAATTGATATGACATGTACATATAGGATTAGGAACTAACACACATACTGTGAGTGATGTGCATACCTTGAAATATGTCATAATACATAACATATATGTTGAGATATCAAGCTCAACTAAGTTTAGTCGTTTTAGTCAATCATGTAACTTAGTAGTTACATAAATAGAATCTATTTTGAATGTTGACTATAAAGGATTTGTTCATAGTATTTAAGTGGGAGATCTCTAGATTCCCCACTATCGAGTTCATTTAATGTAGGATTTATACCCTTGTACTTATATTTTCCTCACACGTGTGCACTCTTGCACATGAGATGTATATATACCTCATTGTGGGTATTTTTGTAATTGATGATGTCTTCTTAACATAAGTAAGAGTTCTTTGTGTTACACTCGTTAATCACCCCCCATTTACTATTGATAAATGTAACTTCCTCTCTCTCTTCCCCTCACACACAGATCACATAATCTTCCGCAACTTAATCACACATGTGATTAAATATTCACATAATTAGATACTAATTAACCCTTGGTTAATCTTCTAGTTATTAACAATATACATATATAGGCAACAACATTCAAAACATATCTCTCGCACACATAAAATATAATATATACACATGCAAATCGACTCATATGCATAGACAATGTACACTACATGCATGTATACATGCTACATATCTTCATATTAAATGATATCTCCCTCTCAAGTATACATTGAGATTGTTTGTCCACATAATGATCCCAAGTCCACTAGAGACATTTGTACTACCATGAGATATTGGCAAGCCTTCCCGTCATTAGAAGTTTATAGCCCAATATCTACATGATGATATCTCCCTCTCAAGTATACATTGAAATTGTTTATCCACATGACGATCCCAAGCCCACTAGAGACATTTGTACTACCATGAGATGTTGGCAAGCCTTCGAGTCATTAGAAGTCTATAGCCCAATATCTACCCCTATCACTCCCCCCCCTCCCCCCCTATAGGGTAACCTATTGGACAAAATATGTGAATACATGTGGCAGGCACAACTACAAAAGTTCTAGGGCGAGCATTGGAGGTCCATTAAAAATGCATGGTGCTTGTAAACAACATACACTCACAAATTAAACATAAATTATTGAAGAACATTGGGCCCAAATCTTATGCCAAATATTTATATGGAAGCAGTTACAAGAAGATTTATACTCCATTGGATGAGAGGCTATAATTGCGGTTATAGAACGTCACAATATAAGCATAGATAATTTGCACGAGGTCGATGCTTACTTCTAGCAATAGCCCTCAACAACATGTTGTATCTATCTCCATTGGGTTAGGGCCACCTATTGGAATAGAGATCAGGGCCCACATAGTTCCAAATGAAGGCCAACATTGCATCAACACAACCATTGCTAACACTCAAAATAGCACTCAAATATGTGGTCGATACATTGTAAACCTTGATTGGTTGACTCGATAAACGATTTAGAATCTTCATGGAATGTGAAGTAGATCCTTAACATCATTAAGGAACCTTGTCAAAATTGATCAATTAATGTCACTTCTTCCCAAGGGATGTCACATGCGAGAAAACAAAAATTAATTGCATTGTCGCAACTTTGAATCTTATTGATAGCAATTCTCACACTATTCGTATCTCCAAAACAAGATTGAAGTTCCTTAGTAAAGTCATCAAAATTATCTAATAAATGAGACCTTTTCTTTAGTAGTGGCACAAAACGAGCTAGTTTTATAACCATCTCAACCAACCCTATGTGTCAAATCAGTTGAGTATCAATGGGATACTTTTTTAATACTAGATGCACATTTAAGAATCCTTGGAAATAGTCACCGAGTACCTGTTGTCCAGAGAACAGAAATGTAAAATTAGGAAATTAGCAAACGCCGAGTCTGAGTATCACGGGCCACCGACGGCTCGGCTGTGTATTAGGGGAAACGTTATTTAAACGAGGACCAGTACCTCAGAGCGGAGGAGAAGAAAAATATAGGCGGAAGCACTAGCTTAGTCCATCGTAACTAGATAATCCTGTAAGGTCACCGGCCGTAGGCCGTGTTCTGTAATCCTTTTTCTGTCGTAGTAATATATCTGATTTGTGCCCATTTTGCTCCATGTGTCTGTGCTTTGGTTCATACCTATGATTTCAGCACCGCCCACGCCTATCAAGATCTCGCTAGTGTTTATCTCTGATCATTTTCTCCCTCACGACGCCTCTGTTACGAGCCTTCACGTACCACGCCCTTGAATACTGATAGCCGCAGATCTATCGAAGGTGTTCACCCAAAGGAACGGGTAACAGTACCATCAAACTTTGTTGGGAGACTTATCTTGAGTAACATCAAATATTGTTGTCACAAAGTTACTAGTTGTGTTAATTCCTCATGTTGTCAAGCTTTTTCCACATTCACTTTAAATCCCCAAGAAGCCTTTGATTATCTTTCTTCATGGCCATGAACTTAGTTCTTAAACAATCTAGATCAATCAAAACATGCATATATTCTTACTCATTTACTGCTACCAAGGTTAAGAGAAGATGGGGAGAAGATAAAAATGAGAAGTTCCTCAAGAGAAGAAAAAAAGGAATGACGTAAAATTCACATTTAGATTGCCAAGGTTAAGAGAAGATGGGAAGAAGATAGAAACTAGAAGGTCCTCAAGAGAAGAAAAAAAGGAATGAAGTAAAAGGTCATTCACATTAACATTGCAAGGTTAAGAGAAGATGGGAAGAAGATAGAAACTAGAAGGTCCTCAAGAGAAGAAAAAATGGAATGAAGTAAAAGGTCATTCACATTTACATTGTCAGGCTTGTAGCTAAGGACAAGATTAAAGTGAAGAAGAGAAAAATAATAGAAGAATTTAGGGTGGTGGTTGAGAAAAGAATAAAATCAAAGAAGAGAACAAGAAGAAGGCTTGTAGCTAAGGACAAGATTAAAGTGAAGAAGAGAAAAATAATAGAAGAATTCAGGGTGGTGGTTGAGAAAAGGATAAAATCAAAGAAGAGAACAAGAAGAATGAAATAGCAGGAGAATGATAATATATTAACAATAAGTACAAGATGTACAAGAATATGTTGAAGATAGGAATTGGAATGGTTAATCAATGACTAAATCACCTTTATGCATAATTTGTTAGATCGATGCATGTTCGCCACCTTGCATCCATACATAATTGCACTTCGCATTCATGCAACCCATTTGACAATCATATGTTAGTCTCTAGGAAGTGGCAATACAATATAACATCATTCCCAATAATAATAAAAAGTTGGAATAAAACTGCATTATTTTAAACGTTGTATAATAGCAATTGACAACATAATCAAAGAGGCACTAGTGGAAAATTCCCTAACTGTACTTTTGTCTCATAATTTCCAAAATTAAACTCTATGACAAGTGGGAGAGTCATGTATTGATTAAGTTTCTTTTTTAACTGCACATGCCACATAGATAAATGTGTTTCATATGTTCATAATTATTTACACCGACAAGAGTTAGTCACTTTAATAAAAATCTCAATGACTTATCTCTAATAAAGGGATTTGAATTCATGACAAAATGATATCGTCAAGCCCAAAGCATAAAAGTGATGTATTTCTTTTTCAAAAAAAAAAGGTGATGTATTTTGCAAGGATTTACTTCAATTGCAATCCAACAGGATCAATAACATGGTTTCATAGTAAAATGCAAAACTACAAGATGGGAAACTGGATTAGTTCTTGTTTACTTCCATAAAAACGATATTTTTGTTTTATAATAATATCTAGATATTAGAGAATCTATGTGTGACACATCAAATCAATTAAAGGTATCTTTCAAGGAAACACAAACTACAAAGCACTTAAGGAATGTGGGAGCCCAATGGTAGAGGGCTTTATGTGGCCAAACTCTTGAATTTTTTAAGGGGAAGTTCGTTAAGTCAAAATTATAATTAGGTTTTTAAATATTCAACAAGAAGGAACCCAAACGTATTACAATATTTAAATAAGATTGTCAATGTGGATTGTATGACACCTGTGATGTAATTTTCATGGAATTAACCGAATTATAGGCATACAACCAAGCACACCAAGTTCCAACATACACTTGCATTCATTGGCACATAAAATATAAACGCAAACAACTCACATACCATAGAATATGGTATATCATAACACATTCATAATCATATCGTGGCAAATGCACAAACAATCAAAAAAATAGCTTGACATATATACATGAACATATGCTCATACATATACAGACACAAAAACATATCTGGATAGACATACATGTATGCATGGATGCATGGATGGATGCATATGTACGGGCAAGGGACAAGAAGTGGATAGGCATGAGAAGGAATCATGAATGGTTGGTCTTCAATGACAAGGTCACACCACGTGCTTTTCCCCAATTTATTCTTCATAAAATCTAAAATATAGGCGATCAATAATCTATTAAAACAAAGTGAGGTGCGAAAATCGTTGAATACATTACTCAAAAGGGACTACGAAAAGGGTCACCATAGAAGAAGAAGAAACCTTGAGTTTGCATCAACCACGCGAATTGAATTTCAACTAAGCACTATGATTAGCTCTCTAAGATCTAAACTAATCTTAAATAGGACCTACACACATCTAAGTTTTTTATGTCTAACCCTTGGCACAAATCCCCCCATGAAGACAAATTTCTACGTGATAAGCCAGGGTTCTCAAAGTCCTTGCTTGGTACACAACACACCTTACATGATGACAAAAAATTCCACCACCTTATCCATTGATACATGGCCTAAAATGACAATAACCAACACAATCACACAAACATATATATATATATATATATATATATATAGCGAGAATTAAAATCAAGCCCTTTTTACTAAAAACGTAAACTCTAAACACCATAACAAACATGCAACACTAAACATCACCTACAAGTTTTAAGTGTCAGCGGTCGTTTCTAGACTAAAACACGATGCTAAACATCATTGTATTAAATCCTAAGTTTAATCTTATGTTTTTTAAACATTTTGCAAAAAACAAATATAAGAAAAAAGGGGATTCAAAATCCTCCCTTTCTTATTCTTGTTCTCAAACTCTCTTCAAACAACTAAAGTGCAAGCATGATCCCACCTCAATCCTAAGTTCTCTCTTTGTCTTTGTCTTTGTCTCGACTGTCTCATACAATACATACATCATAGAAAGAGATATTGTCAAACCCATATAATATAAGTGATGTATTATGTAAGAGTATACATCATGTGCAATTCAAAGGACTCTACAACATGGTTTTCACAATATTTTTTTGACCATTCTTCATGGAGACAAGATATACAAGTATTTCGTTTTGCCTTGAAACCCATTGTTATTGCTATTTTATAGAAATATTCACTTGCTAATTAGCTCATAAAATTCCTTGTTTATTTTGGTGCTCCTAAAAACATTTCATATCAAATTGAGTGCAAACTTTTAAGTGTAATGGCATGGTGATGTGCACAATGTGAAATTGGAAAATGTAGTTTTAGATACAAAACTTTCAAACAACATAAATAAAGTGGGCACGACCTCACATGATGAAGACATTGTCAAGGAAAGTTGGCATGGGATAACTTTATTTGTTAAAGGTTTGGAAACTTAAAGTAAATATTGATTTGATAGGTGGAAATATTTGAGGAGATACTTTACTTGTAGGAATTATGAGGATTGAAGCTCATGTAGACAGAAACAATCACACCATGCTCTTAAACAAGTCGGTGTCTAACTGCAACTGAATCGTGGATATACAAACAAAGGATTTGTTCTCGAATCGAAACACACCTTCACAACACGTGGGTCTTTTTGGATTCCTGTCTACTAGATGTAGATGAGAACGGATTTACCCTACCGAATCACACCCAAGCCAGCGTTTCGTGGTGCCTGACAGATTGTCTATAGAGAAATGATTATCACGTCAAAGGACCGTTCAAGAAAACTTAAGCGTATATGTTTGCGAGACTTCTACTCAACTTTTTTGTGGCTTGAAGACCTCCTTCTTTGACAATTTTCATGTAGTTCCCTTATTGCCTCCCTTCTTTGTCTAGGTATAATGGCTTCATGTTTAGAGTGTGATCTTCAAAGTAGTATCCAACTATGGAAACTTGGGGGAATGTGTGAGCAATGGATGCACAGTTTGTGTGGGCAAACCTTTGAATTTTGTGTCCCAAAAATATGTAGTTTTTTTCAAAATGAAGGAATCCAAAAATAATACAATATACACATCACATACACAAACACATACATACATACATACATACATACATACATACATACATACATACATACATAGGGAGGAGGCCCAAGGGATGAGAAGTGGATAAGGATTGGTGGAGAAGGAGAAGATAAGTCAAAGGAAGAATAATCAATGCTAAAACTATTCAATGGTAACGTTCACACCACGTGTTTTTCACCCAAATTTTTTTCTTCTTATAGTATTAGAAAACGTGATAAATAATCTACTACAATAGAGTGATGAGTGGCACACTTGCTGGACACACCACTCACAATGGGGACTATAAAAAGGGTCATTAGCGAAGAAGAAGAAACATCTGAGTCCACGCCAGCCACACGAGTTCGAATTCAACTAAGCACCCTGATTAGCTCCCTAAGATCTAAACTAACGTTAACAAGATCTAAAATAACCTTTAGAGGACCAACATATACATACATATATAGATCTAAGTTTTTAAATGGCTAACACTTGGGACAACTCTACCTCTACCAATGAGGACATCTCTCTAGATAGTGGTAAGCAAGGGTTTACAAAGTCCTTGCTTGGTACACAACCCATCTCTCATGAGGACAACAAATCCCACCACCTCATCTATCGCTACACAATCCCCTCGTCCAATCCTAACGACTTGTCATTGCCTCCGGACCTCACCCAAGCCATACCACGCGAGAATGTGCTCGACTTCTTCTACCCGCACACACTCACGACCGATGGTGAGGAGAAACCCAAGGAGAGCCTGGACAAGCTCAAAATGAGGAGGGATGTGTTTTTGCTCGCATTCTCCGCGGTTCAAGCCCTTGATGCCGATGATCGATGGTCCTTCTACCAAATCGCTGGGATCCATGGCCTCCCGCACGCACCTTATGATGGAGACGATGGTGAGTGGGATCCGTTCAACCCTGAATGGTGGGGCGGGTATTGTCAACACGGCACCCCGCTCTTCCCGACATGGCATCGCCCCTACATGTTGCTCATCGAGCAATCCATCATCCGTCAAGCGAAGCTTTTCGCAACAACTCTCTCAAATGCGGAAGAGAAGGCAGCGGTGTCCGCGATGGCCGGGGATCTCCGCTTCCCTTATTGGGATTGGGCGAGCAATAGTGCGCGCATCCTCGGGCTCCCTGACATCTTCATATCCACCGATGTCTCGCTAGCGTATGCGTGGAAATCATTCACCAGGACATCCATCCCGAACCCGCTCAAGGCATTCGTGGTGCCACGGGATGTCGGCAAGCCGTTCGCTTCCTCAGACGTGTACAACCCATCGGCCCGGCCCAACTACGTTGTGCCCCCGCAAGGCAACCCGTTCCTTCCCAAGGGCTACTCGACCGTGCGTCATGTCACGCCCAACTACCTCTCCAACAATGACAAGGTAAATGTGTCTGTCATGCGCAATGCCGGGACAGCCCTAGTCGAAGGCGTCCACGCGATGCTCCAACACAGCGAATGGATGCCCTTCTCCAACCACTTCTGGTCGGAGGCGACCCACGGGGACGGGAGCCAATTCGGGTACTACGCGTCCCTCGAGCTTGTCCACGACTTTGTCCACGGGATCCTGGGCGGGGCGGGCGGACAAATGTCGTACCCGGAGATCGCATCCTTTGACCCCATCTTCTTCTTCCACCATGCCAATGTTGACCGCCTAGTCGCGCTCTGGCAATACTGCTACCCCAATGCTTGGATCCCCGACACGCCATTGCAGCTCAACCATGATGGTACATACATATTGCCCCCCAATAGTGAATCCTTGGCTACCACGGAGCTCACACCATTCCGGCTCGGCCCCAATGCGGAGAACCAACGGAAATTCGTGACATCCAACGATGTGCGCCTCGTGGACCGTGATTGCGGGTACAGCTATCCGGAGATCTTGACCGCGAGGAAGGCCGGGTGGACACCCGCCCGCATGGTCGAGTACCTCCGGAGGCTCTACAAGCCACCACAGGACTACGCCCACAGGTGGATCTTGGTGCTGGACAGGGTGGAGAAGAGGGTGTTCAATGGGACCTTCCAGATTAGGGTTTTCTTGGGGAACCCTAATGCCAACGCGGACACGCCGATCAACTCTCCCAACTATGCCGGGTCGATGACGGTATTCGCGCGGTCGATTGGGATGCGGTGCGCAAATTGCGACGAGAGGAAGTACATGAGGGCTTCATTGGATCTCACCAAGACCATGGTGAGGCTCGGGATCACTACTGTCGAGACATTGAGCGCCACGGCCGACCCGTTTGCCCCACCCACCGGACGGCTCGCAGCCAACCCCTTGTCCGCGCCCGGCTCTATTACCCTTGTGTTCGTGAGCCTCACTGGACAACAGCTCGACACCTCCGCCGTGGTCGGGGACGGTGTGGAAGACGGCATCCAGCTCGCGCTCTACTACCAGAGAGGCATCCCGGATGAAAGCATCAATGAGTTCTTCATCCGAAACCTCAACATTGCACCGACAACTATCGAGAAATTCATCTTACCTGCTTGACAACCCCCTAAGGTTATTCGCCGACATTCCGAACCCTTGGAACTACTTTTGTTCCAAGAACTTGTGGTGTGTTAGCTTCATGCCTTGGGTTTTCGAGTTACATATCTCTAAGTTTAGTCCCACTCTGAATCATATCGATACCAATGTCCAGCTTTCAGCCCAGACTAAGTTTCTTTTGTCTTGTATCGTCGGTACTATTTCAATGATCAGTTCATTATGTGCTTTCTTGGCATTTTTTACAAGTTCATATGTGTGTGTGAGTAACAAAAAGACATGTTTTTTACGTCCATAGGAGACTCATCGTGATGAATGGAATGATATATATATATATAGGTTTAGGGTTTAGGGCGAGGGAAGTGAATGGATAGTCATCGTCGTAAGATCTACATTAAAGTTTGTCACTTGAATGTGTTCCCCAACATATTGCGGGTTGTGATAGCACCTTATTGTTAACGTGCATTCTATTATATTATCTAAACATAGAGAAAATGGCTAGAATTAGGGTCTTTGGGAAACTAGCATAACTCTTAAACAACACCGCATATGTTGAATATAAAAAGTTATGTCTCACTCTAGAGTATCTTCTTTGAAGATGTTTATTAACATTCAAAAAACTTTTATTGACATATGCTTTTGCCAAAGAATCACTAGATTTTAAAAACTTTATGTCACTTCGTTAAAAATATTCGAAGTCTGGTGAAGATAGAAATGTCCTTGATGACCCAAGATGGTTCTTTCGTGTCACTTCATTGCAATATCAAGTTTCTTAGGGTCTCTTGAATCCGAAAAGGAAATGCCTCAATGGATTTTTCGCATTGAAAAACAAAAGTAATCATCTTCCTCTCTTTTTTGAAATATCCATATAATGATTTCTTCTGTGGATATGTTTAGTGACTTCTTAAAATATAGTTTTTTGCACAGACCCTCATCTCCATTCCCCATTCCCTTTTTCGTCTTTTTGTCAAGAGTCATGTGACATGTCAATAAAATGGTGTGTTATCATTGTGGATTGTGCCAAAGTCGTCTCTCATCTCTCTCCTACTTAGTGGACTTGCCTCATATAATAATGATTCCCATTATTTGCCAATTTCTCTGTCCTCCAAATACGTCACACAAAAAAGCCATCACTTATAAATGTAAAAGACATGCCATGACCTATAAATGTAAAGATGTGCAATGTGTGAACTACTTGCATTTTCATATTGAATTCGTTTGCACTTGAAATATTAATCATTGGATGTCTATATCCAATTTTTTAGACATCATGCCGAAAAGTATGTGGTAATGGTTAATTTCTTAAGACATCATGCCGAAAAGAAATATTGCACATCCTCAATCGAATTTTTTTTAGAGACTTGTATAAAAGAAACACAAATTCTTAGACGATTGATCTACATCGTAGATGACATCAATGATCCCATTAGGTGTTATAGAAAACTTTTAAGATTAAAGAAATCGGCAAGAAAATGGTTTCACTCTCTTTTTAATTGGAATTTCATATATTGACTTATTTTAGGACATTTACAAGGTTTCAATGAGGGCAGAAAATTTGAGACAACTCCTTGGAAGGAAATACTTCTAAATAACTTAAATAACATATTTCTTAGAGTATTGTCATCCATGTTCACACTATTTCGTCTCTTTTGAAACAACACACCTAGACTCTCTTTTGTTCAAAAAGCCCAATTGAGTGGCGGGTTCCCTCATTTATAGGGTTGGATTCAAGTTGATGCACCGTCTACAAGGGTCATATCATGTGGCGTTATGTAATTGACAAAAAGTTTTTTCTTAAGAGAAATTATTTGGCGGATTCGCACAATTGGCAAAGTATAAGCTTTCACAAAATTTGATATTAAAGAGATCAACAATATATCTAGTTGTTTGTTTGAAGGGATGAGCAAATATAGGACCACCTACACCAATTCTCTTTTTCTCAACAACGAGTGCTATATGAGTAGTAATATAGTCAATTCACTCACTTTTCTCTATCTTTCAAGGGTTGACAAAAGGCAATTGGAGGAATATTGAAAAACTCCACGACGTTATAATAAATAAAGAGAATCTTGAGAGAAATTCTTCCATTTTTTAATTATGATATTTAAAATATTAAGGCATTGTAAGGTTGCACTACATGTCATTATTAAGGCCACCTCATTATGGGGCACGTACTTTATTGACATTTCATATTTCCTATGTCCATGCCTTTGCGTTGTTATCCACTTCGGTCTGAACTCTGGAGGTTATGATGTAGTATGCGTGAAGATGTTAGCACATTGGAACAATTGAGGATAACTTACTTTGAGCTTGGGACCATCATAAGTACATCCAAGGACTTAAGAAAAGGTATAGTGAGTAATGACATGTTTGGAAGTAGGTGAAGGGGATGGGGATGGGGATGGGAGGTTTGTAAGTCAATAGTGTGTAAATGACATCCTAAAAGTTTTAAATAGAAGGAACCCAATGGGGGATGGCAACTTACACAACCGGGAACAAATTGGTAAATGAATATGGAAATGGAGTATAAAACTTTTGCTTACGAAAGTATTAGAGCTTTTTAATTTTGTTTCGATGAGTTGAGAAGATGATATGGCCTCATATCAATCTCCTATTTTCTTCTTCGTAGATTGCCTATTGCATTTCTATAATGCTTGGAGCATAATAACGAGGTTCACTAACATTTGCAAGTGTTGAGCATCAAGCTCAACTGGAGCCGGATCGGCTGGATAAGCCTGAGCCGGCAAGCGAGACGGAATGGTAAGCCGTGAGCAACCGAGCCGGCAAGCAACAGAGCCGGTGAGCTGGAGAGCCGGTTAGCCGGTTAGCTGGATCCAATCGGTAACCGGAAGCCTAGTATTAGTTTAGACTACTAGGCAATTATAGTCTCGTAGTAAGTGTCAGAAGCTCGTGTGAGCATTAAAGTACGCGGTACTTGTGTCAGTCCCACGAGGACTTGTATAAATAGTGCTACTAAGCATAGTTGTATGTGACAGAGTGTTTTATATTTTTTGAATATAGCTTTGAGGTTCTGCTCTCTCTGTCTCTCCCTGTCTCTCCTCGTGTACTCTGTGTATTCCTTGATTTCCCTGTCTTCTAACACTTCTGCAAGTAATCGTTTTCATGGTATCAGAGCGCGAGGTTTGAGAACCTCTGCAGCCGACAAACGCTTGAAAGCAAACCCTAATAGACAGAGAAGTGATGGATAGAGGGATGGCTAGCTCGCTCCCTGTGGAGAAACTCGACAGATCCAACTACGCATCTTGGTCATACAAGATGCACCAGTACCTGCTTGGGCATGGCTACTAGAGCTTCGTCGAAGGAGCCAATGAAACAACACTTGATGCGGCACATAAGGATTTCCCATTTGTGGGAACAATCGGCAAGCAGAGTGATGTACTGCTTCGCGTCCAGTGTTAGAGACCAGCTGTTGAGCCACATCCAAGATGCCAAGACGCCGAAGGAGGCTTGGGGAAACCTGAAGAAGGTTTTCACCGTGAGCCCTATGGCCCAGAAGCTGCAACTCCGACAAGAGTTGAGCAATGTCTGACAGAAGGACATGTTGGTGGCGAATTACATGGCCCGGATCAAAGAGATCAGTGACTCGCTTGCCTCTATCAACATTATCGTAGAGGAAGATGAGATGGTACAGGTCTGTCTTGGGGGCTTGGCGTTTAAGTTCAAAGCGTTCCGAATGGCGGTGTGTACGAGGGAGAATACACCGTCATTTTTCGACTTACAGTCGATGCTCCTTGTAGAGGAGAACCACGCCGGTGCATCAACTAGCGCACCCACTGACAACCGGATGCTATACACGGAGGCGGATCAGTCTTGTGGGCGTGGTGGACGAGGCGGGTCGGCACGCTATGGAGGCGGTCGGCAAGAGCAAGAACGAAGGCACAAAGAACATGTCGACAACAGTTCCGGGACTTCCATAGGTAGGGGGAGTCAAGGCGGTCCCGGAGGCCGGCAAGACAAATCTGCTACAGAATGCTGGTACTGTGGCAAGAAGGGCCACAGAGAAAGCGAGTGCTAGAGAAAGCGCGCCGATTCGGACAAATCTGGATCCGGCAAGGCCGGCAAGGATGTCCGACAAAGCTCGCACTACGCGAAGGGATCAGGAGGATCCAAGAACGGTAACGGGCCAGCCTTGGTGATGAAGCACGAGGCGAACTCGATAAAGAAGACCACTTTCAAATCGGAGGAAGTGTGGTATGTTGATTCTGGTGCGTCGAACCACATGACGAGTCACAAAGAGTGGTTCTCCTTGGAGAAACCGGATCAACCAGGAGTAGTCGAAACCGGAGACAACACTCCTCACCCAATCGTGCACGTCGGAGAAGTCCCTTTGAGCCACGTCGGACAGAAGGGGAAGCTGATGAACGTATTACACGTTCCGACAATCACGAAGAACCTGGTGTCGGTCGGACAGATCGTCGACCAAGGGATGCAAGTGTGGTTTACGGACCTCAGGTGCTTCATCAAGGAAGAGGGCCAGATTATTGCGCAAGGGCGTAGAGACGGGAGGATGTTTATCCTTGACACCAACGACGTCGGCCCCGCTCTGTTTGCAAAAGGACAGAAGGTCGAATCAGACATCGACCTGTGGCACAAGTGGATAGGCCACGTCAATTACCGTAGGCTTCAAGACCTGCAAACGAAACAAGTTGTTTTCGGTTTGCCGAAGTTCAACGGCCGGAAGGCCCAAGTATGTGAAGCCTGCCAACTCGGGAAGCAACACCGGCTTCCATTCCCTACCAAACATAACCGGAGCCGTAACAAGCTCGACCTTATCCATTCGAATGTGTGGGGACCGGCACAGAATGTTAGTCTTGGCGGGAGTCGATATTTCGTCTCCTTCATCGACGACTATACGTGGCACACATGGATCTACCTCATTGAGCGGAAGAGTGAAGTCTTCGAGTGTTTCCGGAGTCTCCAAAGCATGGTGGAACGGGAATCGGAGAGGAAGATCAAATGCCTGCGGTCGGATGGCGGAAAAGAATACTTTTCCGGCCAATTCAACAGTTATCTACAGCAAACGGGAATTCGGCGAGAGTTCAGCTGCAGATACACACCGCAACAGAATGGTGTTGCCGAGAGGAAGAACCGATTGCTCATTGATGCGGCAAGGGCAATGCTAGAGGAGAAGAGCATGCCCAAATTCTACTGGGCGGAGGCAGTCCAAACGACTGTCTACATCCAGAACCAGATCGGTGACAAGGTGTCAGCTCACGAGCTGTATTTCGGGCGCAAGCCGAATTTGAGACACCTTAAGATCTTTGGTCGCATTGCATATGTGCATGTACCGGATGAGAAGCGAAGGAAGTTGGATGCAAAATTGGAAAAATGCATCCTAGTCGGCTATGCTCAAGAGCAAAAGGGTTATAAGTGTTATAACCCCCGGACAAAGCAGGTCCGAGTTAGTCGAGATGTCGAGTTCGATGAATCGGCATCATGGTACTCCTTACCGACTCTGACTTCCGAATCCGACCCGATGCCGAAGGATGAGGCCAGTGAGCCTGAACCGGCCCAGGTAGATGATGATGAAGCGTGGACTCAGGATGAGAGTCCGGAATTGTTTCGCTTGAGCGGGCCGAATGAGAGACTGAGTCAATCTAACCAGTCCGATGAGGATTCAGCGATTAGTGGAGACTCTGCTGTGCACTCCCCGCGCAAGGAACCAAGGAGACGGTTCACGCGCAAAGAGAAGGGGAAGAAGAAGATGCCGGAATTTGAAACCGGCAACGAAGAGTTAGATCGATGTGCATCTGACTCTAGCAAGGAGAAAGGCTGATCTTCGACAACGAAGACCGAACCGGCCAAGAAGGGCCTCAAACCGGGTAACGGTGAATTACGCCGGTCCACCCGCCAGAAGGATCCCGTCAAGCGGTACGGGTACAATGAGTACATGGCGCATCACTATGTGTACATGACTAAGGTGGCGGAAGTGCGTGAGCATGAGAGCTACGCAGAAGCGGCAAAGGATGCAAATTGGCGTGCCGCTATGGAGGAAGAAATGCGGGCACTTGATGTCAACGAGACATGGGACCTAGTTGACCCTCCCCGTCACTGTAAACCGATCGGATGCAAGTGGGTGTACAAGGTAAAGTACAACGCTGACGGTTCAGTTAACCGGTACAAGGCCCGGTTAGTGGCGAAGGGATACGTGCAGACCCACGGAATCGACTACGAGGAGACCTTCGCTCCGGTAGCGAAGATGACGACGGTTCGTGTGGTGCTGGTAGTTGCTGCAGCAAGGGGGTGGCATCTTCACTAGATGGATGTGAAGAATGCGTTTCTTTAGGGTGACCTTGAAGAAGAAGTCTTTATGACTCAACCCCCCAGCTTTCAATCGGAGATGAACAAGTCGGCGGTATGCCGGTTGAAGAAGTCGTTGTACGGCCTGAAGCAAGCCCCTCGAGCTTGGTGCGAAGATCACACACCGGTTGCGTAAGATGGGGTTTGTGACCTCCAAATCAGACTCTTCATTGTTCATCCGGCAAGGCTCAGCCGGTCCGGTATGTATACTGCTGTATATTGATGATTTAGTCATCACTGGACCGGGTCTTCCAGAAGTCAACCGCGTCAAGTCCCAGTTGTCGGACGCATTTGAGATGAAGGACCTGGGGGACCTTCATTATTTTCTTGGGATTGAGGTGATCCGAACCCCCGACGGCATATTACTCTCACAACGACATTACGTCTTGAATATGCTGTACAAGTTCGGCATGACAGAATGCCGACCTGTCTCCACACCCTTGGACCGACACCAGAAGCTTCATCCCAACTCCGGACTTGCCTGCAACGAGAAACGGTTCCGACAAATTGTCGGAAGCCTTATTTACTTGACTATCTGTTAAGGATCTATGTATCGATGGAGTAAGCTCCTCGATGTTGTGCGGGATTCGGACCGGCGTATACCCTCTTGATGGCGAATCGGGCGGAGATGGTTGTCGGATACCTCCGAGCCTCACACTCACTCAACGATTAGTAAATGATTAAGCACAATATCTCTCTCACTCTCTCAAGCTCTCTCTCATAAACAATAGATCAATAGTATAGACAATAAGAAGCAAGAGTATGTCTATTATTAACCCTCTTTGCTAAGAGGTCTAGCACCAACAAGGAGAGAGATTAGTGTTCTCTAACTCAACACTTTACTAATCTCTCTTAAGCTCAAAGGTTTACAAGAAAGAGGAGACGAAGCTCTAGCTCTAATCAATAGGAGATCTTTACAAATGGGAGAACCCTCACAAAGCCACTACTATGTGGTTTATATAGCTTTCACGTTTAGGGTATGGGCCTTTCACATTTGGCCGTCTCTTTGCTTTCCTTTCCTCTTGCCGTTTCCTCTTCGTACTACGTCCTTGTTGATGCGTTTTTATTCGTGACTGGTTGTGTTGTTATCCCAATGCTTAACATCTCCCCCAACCTAATGAGTGCATACTCCCGACTGCACTATGGGAGGGGAGCTTCGGGCGTCGGGGGCGAGTAGAATTGAGTAGGGGCATTCGTCGGGGGGCGGGTGGCGGCGGAGATGATGGCGAAGACGGCGGATGTTCAGTGGTGGTAGCTGGATTTCCTGCAGTTGGTCGGTTGTTGTGAATAAATCTTTCTTGGGGCCGGTGAGCCAGGTGCAGGTGTTGTAGCCAGCGAAGGGAGAAGGGGGGTTTCGACTAAAGCTTATGTAAGCGGGGAAAAAATGCGTGTCGATCATGGTTTCAAAATCCCGTTTGTAGGTTGCGGGGAGTATGTTGACACGGGTCCAAAGGCCGACCAGTTGGCGGCGACTTGGACCTTTGTTCAAATCGAAGGCGAGGCCCCACACTAGGTGGTTGTGCCGTTAGAAGGGGGGGGCTTCGTATGGGCCAGAGTCAAGGAGAATGAGTAGAAGTTGTAGAAAACGAAGGCTGGCTTGAATGTCGGGGTCCAGGACGTCGAGGTATGTACGTAGGAATCGTCGCATGACCCGGATCATGTCGGGTTCGGTCGGGGATGTGCGCGGGGGTCGGGGCAACAACGGCCAGTTGAATTGAAGGGTGGGTAGGCGTGCCTGGGCGACGCGAAAATCGGGCCATGGCCAACGACGAGGAAGGGGAAAAAAGGTGGGGTTGGTGCGCAACTCGGGGGGGTGGAGGGCGAGCCATTCGCGGAAGGATGTGTGTGTGAACCAAGGGAGATGCCATGGGGGTTGGGTGCCGGGAGGTTCGAGGAGGGGGTCGGCAACGGGGTGGTGCCACCCGCGAGTGGGGATGGGGTGTGTGGCGGCCCAAGTAGACATCTTATCGCGGTAAACATGGGGGTAAAGGAAGACGTCGACTTGGGGTTCGGAGGTGACTTCGGGGTAATAGTTGTAGAGGCGGGTGAGGAGTAGGGGGGTCTCACAGAAGTCGAACTCCCATGGAATGAGGGCGGCAGACTGATTGTCAAGACGAGTGTCCCAACTAGTACCACTTTTGATGCAATCAAGGGCGGTTTGGAGGCCGTGGGTGAGTTGCTAGCGGTTGACCAAATTAGTGTAGAAGGCCGCAACGTTGAAGCGGGTGCTCGAGGTGTGGAGTAAGGTAGGTGTAGTGAAGATGGGCGAGGGCGAGGCGGTGGCTGGGTGTCGGGTTCATCAGGTGAGTCGTGGTCCCCCTCCAGGTCGATCTCTGGGGGGGAGAAGGGGGGTGCGGGGGTAGGAGGGCACGAGCACGAGCCTCATTGAACGTCATGAGTTGATACTCGCGGGAAACGTCGAGGTATAGGGCTAATTCCGGTATGTCGTCAGCCTCAAGGTCGGTGGGCCAGTTGAACGTGGCGTATTCGATGCTGAATATGTGAGTACGAACCCCGACGTCCCAGGCGGTTTGCCAAGCGCGTATTAGCCAGAGGAAACCGAAAGGGGGTACAAAGGTCGTTGTGTTTTCCAACAGGGTGCGGGTGAGGGTGTCGGCGATGTGGTGTAAGCGCACCAGTGTTGTGAAGAGGTGGGCCAGTTGGTCTTCGGTGACTTGCATCGTGACATCAGAAGGGTAGGTGAAATAGATCAGGTCGGAGATGTCTAAGTCGGGGGTGAGGGCGGTGTGAAGGTAGGCCATACCTTCGAGGAACAAAATGGGGAGGTGTTGGGGGAAGAGGTCGCCGATTGGGGGAGCAGGTTCTTCGGTGGCTTCCTGGTATAACATGAAGAGGGTGAGGGCGTGGTTGTCTTCGGGGAGTACTTGGATGAAGGTTTGCCGGTCTGGGGGTGTGGTGTCGTCAAAAAATACGCGATGCATGGCGGCTAACGACCGAAGGACGCACGTTGCTTGGATGAGGAGGGTGTGGTGTAGTGAAAAGTTCGGAGAGCAGGGTGGTCGAGGTCACGTACACCGAGAGTGCCTGGATCATATTCGGAGAGCCAGCTGGGGGAAGGAGAGGGGTCTGAACGGTGGAGGGGTCCGTCGCACTGGGGGTGAGGGCGTGTTCAAGGGCGGCTTTGGACGTGCGGAGTTGAAGGATGTCCTTTTCGAGGTCGGCGCATTGGCGGCGGTGTTTGATGAGGAGACATCGATTGCGTTCATTGGCGACTTCGACTTGGTGGATCATGGCGTCTCGTTCAGCCTTGAGGGTGGTGATCTCGCTCGTGGGTTGGTGAGTGGTGGCCATGGCGGTGGCCAGGGCCTCAGACCGTTCGGAGAGATCAGCCGTCACGACTGCGAGGCGGGCCTCGGTCAGTTGGTGTTGGGTGGTGAGGCGGACGTACTCGGCCGAAAGTTCGGCATGTGTTTGCGCTGCGCGTTCCTGGTCGTGGTGCTAGGTTGTCCGAGCTTGTTGGAATTCGTCAACGAGTTGTTGGTGTCGGGTTTGCGTTGTCAGGAGTTCTTGCTTGAGGAGGTCGTGGGCGGCTGCTTGGCATGCGTTGGTATGGAAGGCGCTCCGTACCTCAGCGACCAAGATCTCGTTCCGTGTAGAGGTCTCGTGTTGGTCGGTGGCGGTCTGTTGGGCGTGTGCCTGAACTTGAAGTAGGCGATGGTTCACGACGGCAGTCATCTTGAGGAGGTCGGCCACCATGTCGGTTAAGGGTTTGGGGGGGACGGCGAGGGAGGGGGTAGGGTGGGTAGTAACTGCAATGAGGGAGGTCGAGTAGGGCACGGAGGTCGGGAGGGGGGGTGGCGGAAGCAGGGTTGCCATTTGGGTGGGGGTGAGGGTGGGTTGGAGGGGAACTGCTGGGGTTACGGTCGGGGGTTTCGGTGTCGAGGGCGGCGTGGCGGGCGAGTTTATGGGGTCGGGGTTGCGGGGTGTCGTCGGTGGTGGTGGACGGGAAAGGTGGGGTAGTTGTGACCGGAGCGGGGGGAGAGGATTCGTGGGGTGGAGGGGTTGGCAAGGTGGGTGGAGGCAGGGTTGGCGGGTTCCGTTGGTCGTGCAAGATTGACTCAGTGATGCAGCTGCGGGAACGCGGAGTCGTGGTTGTGGTCTGATGTGATACATAGTGGAAAGTGGTGGACAAGGCCTGGATTTCGGTGGGGGTGAACTCGTGTGTCTGGAATTCCTTGACACGATTCGTGATATCCTCAAGGGTGTCGAGGTTAGCTTCGGCTGACACGTGGATGATCGGGGGTTGTTTGTGTGCTGGTGGCCGTGCCTGTTCACCTTGGTGTACCTGTCGTAAAAAGTCGCATTCGGGGAGACGAGGGCATTTGAGTTGGCCTGGGATAGTGATCTTGCGGAAGCGTTCTTGGCAGCGTACGAAGGGAGGGGCGGGGGGTCCGATGCTGAACTTTGCGCACAAGTAGCGGGTGA